>NC_079415.1:32952809-32990309 GCF_026213295.1 Gadus chalcogrammus | reverse complement strand
GCCGAGGCCTCATAGCCGGCTTTAAGGAACAACCTGTAACCCGCCGTGTAGCTCTCTGGATACACCGACCGCGGCACCATGCTTCCCGGGGAAACACTTTTGTTTCGGTTGGTGATCTGCGTTGTGTTAGCTGCCGACACCGCTGCTAGGTTCGAAGGGCAGGATTACCTTGAAAACAGGGACCACGGCAACCAAGTTGTTGGTAAACCAATCGATAACAGAAGGGAGGAACAGCTCAATGGCTATTTTTTTTTCCAACAATCAGTGGAAAAGCATGAGCGAACCCCAGAACCTACACCATCAGGGATGTGGGAATCTCAGTCCATGGCACCAACAAATGTAGGCAAGGCAACTTTACTTATACAGCACTTTTCTAAAATGCCTCACATGGAACATTGTCATAAAAGAGAAAAAAAACTAAAAGAAAATAAAGGCAAAGCAAAGAAATGCATTGTAATTGCACAAATAAATGAAGTAATAAAATATACAAGAGAAAATAAAAGAAAAGTTAAAAATAAATGTACTGTAACTTTTTTTTGTTTTGTTTTGTTTAACTCTCTAGTAGTTAGGCTTAACCCAAGTTAACTGAAGTTTAACTTTCAGGCGCTGGTCAAATTCCGGCCGAGAGACCCATGGTCGGCTCAAAGTGTGGTCGTGCACTGTGGTGAGAAGGAGGTCGCCATAGAGGTCAAACGGAACTTTCTGGGTAAATGCAGTTTTTTGGACTGATATTTAATTGGTTTCTATTAACTATAATTAAACAATGTTTTTCATAAGATATTCTATCAATATTCCCATTATGTGTTTTGGCACAGGGGTAAATGGATATTAGGAATGCTAATTAAATCATAAATAATTGATCTTATGGTGGAATACAATTCACCAAGTAAAAGTTACTTTTTAACAAATCAAGGGGGCAGAATTTGCCCTCAATTTGTTCATGCTGTACCAAACGCCGTTATTGTTTCAACCGAAGTGGTCGTCAGACGTGTCACCTGTCGTTCTCGTTTGCTAGGCAGCGGCCAGAGTGTCACGCCCTCCGACCTGAAGCTGGGCGGCTGCGCTGCGGTCGACGACGGGGGAGAGACCGTGCTGTTCCGCTCGGAGTTACCCGACTGCGGGAGCACTACGATGGTGTGTGTCATTTTACATTTACATTTAGCAGACGCTTTTAATCAAAGCCACTGACAATAATTTGTCAGAAGAAAGAGAAACAATATATCGCTGTCGGTAGGGTGTTCTTAGAAACAAGTGCCAAGCACTACCAATCGCTAGGTAAAGCCATTCCCAGTGATGGCTAGCTACTGCAGATGCTGTGTGTGTCTGTGTGTGTATGTATGTATGTATGTGTGTGTGTGTGTGTGTGTGTGTGTGTGTGAGCTATCCAATCGTCCCATAGATGACGGAGGATTCCCTCATCTACACCTTCACCTTGGTCTACGTGCCGACGGCCATCGGCACCACCTCAATCATAAAGACCAACGCCGCTCAGGTGAAGATTCAGTGCCATTATCCAAGGTAAGGAGATGGATGGTGTCTGTGTGTGTGTGGGGGGGGGCAGATTCTTTCATTGTCATCCAATCACTGCGCTGAAGGCCAAATAGCGCCCTGCCCCTCACCCCCCTCCCTCCCGCTCACCCAATCCTACGTGGCCATAATTCTTGAAGGGTGAACGGAGCAAAGTCGTTGACAATTGTGATGTCTTTGAGATGAAGTACCGGGTGTAGGCCTGTAGCGCT
Organism: Gadus chalcogrammus; assembly: GCF_026213295.1. Lineage (NCBI taxonomy): Eukaryota > Metazoa > Chordata > Actinopteri > Gadiformes > Gadidae > Gadus > Gadus chalcogrammus. Next base: position 32,988,570 of record NC_079415.1, on the reverse strand, counting down.
GACCTCGTTTCAACCCCCCCCCCCCTGCCATCCTCAACCCCTGCACCCCCTAATTTCTCCTCACTGCATTCTGGAGATGATGGTCGACTCCGCAGCACCTCGTCAGAAGTAACCTTGGACCGAAAATGGGCAGAAGTTAAATTGTGCCCAATTCCCTCGCTCTTGTGTAATGGCCGACCTACTTTTCTTTTGGGGAATAGCACGGGCCGAGGAACGTCTAGTGGCTGAGTCTACTGTTCGACTCTCGGATGAAAGCTACTGTGTTGATTTTAGCTAGGATAACAAAGCTAACCGTGCTACCTGCTCTTAATTAAATGGCGAGCATTTTTACAGCGCTTTTCTTACCAGTAGCAACTGGTAAGAAAAGCTGCAATATACGCTTTACATGGGGTTCATTCACCCGTTCATGCACACCGACGGCGGAGTCAACCACGCAGCTCGTCAGGAGCTGTCAGGGTGAGGCGTCTCGCTCAGGGACACCTGGGCACTCAGCTAGGAGGAGGAGGAGGTGGGTATCGAACCAGCAACCTTCCGGTTACCAGTCAACCCACTCCACGCCCTGAGCCACATGCAGCCCTAAGATACCCAGGCTAACCATGCTACCTGCTCCTAAGATACCTAGGCGAACCATGCTACCTGCTCCTAAGATACCTAGGCTAACCATGCTACCTGCTCCTAAGTTACCTAGGCTAACCATGCTACCTGCTCCCTCATTGACCCTAGCCTGAATTTGACGCCCCCCCCCCCCCCTGCTGTGTTCCAGAAAGCAGTTGGTGAGCAGCGACGGCGTGAGGCCCGACTGGAAGCAACACGCCTCCATCATGCTGGCAGAGCAGACGCTGCGCTTCTCCCTGCGTCTGATGACCGGTGAGGACGTGGTGTCGGCCATGACGGCTCGAGCTGACGTTATGATGGATATATTTTTGACGCTTTTGACACTGCGACATACCACAAGAAAACCAAAAAAAAAATCTGCAACTGGTTAGGGTTGGTCAGTGACTGACTGACTCTTTGTTAGTCAGACTAACTTTTTTATTCAGTCAGTCATTCTGACTCACTCTTTTTTAGTCAGTCTGACTGACTCTTTTTTTCGTCTGTCAGTCTGACTATTTTTTATTCAGTCATCCATCAGTCCCTGGTGCCCTATTCAACAGTAGAAATAGTTGGCTGCCAATACATTGGTGATTCTCTCAGCAGATGTATCTTGGACCAGGCTTGCTCTGCCAGGGAGTCCATTTTGTGGATTCTGTTTAAAACCTGCACAGCAGCAATTTGTGTTTTGTATTTTCTTGTATTTTCCTTCCCTTTGGTCTGTGGAGAAAAGGGTTGGAATAAAAGTGGTTTTTAATTCCTCGCCTCTTTCTCTGCAGACCAAAGGGAAAATAATAATAGAAAAGATAACAATAAATAATTGTCTAGGCATGGGTAGATGGGAGTTGTCATTCTTATGGCAATAATTAGATATATAATTATATAATAAAAAAAATATGTAATGGCTTTAGTGACAAGAAGTTGGAGCAGGAATCGGTATGTCTAAAGGCTTAGTTCTGGTTCAAAGTCGACGCAACGCCAGGGGGGTTTACAGACGAATCACGTCCTTGTGGACCCTCCGTGCGTCCGCCGCAAGGGCCTGACGTGCGCTCCCCAACAATGTTACCCTTTCGTCGAGGTAACGCAGCAGCAAGGGCTGTGATTGGTCCGCTCACTAAAAACCCGACGCAGAACCGAAACAGGTTCACGACGGCGATGAAGCGTGGTCATTGCGTCGACTAAACCATAACTAAGCCTTAACTGTCGTTGCTATCCCATTACCACAGCTCCTATATACTCAGGGTTGGCTAGATATCCAAATCCTGGACCCGATTGTACATCTGGGACTATTGGGTCCTTTCAGTCTATATGTGGTGCATACCTATTTATTTGTTACTGTAATATGTTGTGCTGTGCCCTGTCTTGATGTATCTTGACGTATATTGATTGATTGCACTTGAATAACCCCCCTGGAGGCTTATTAAAGTGCAATCGATCAATGATCAATCATCAGGTTCTGCAGCGTGTGTTTCTGTGTTCAGAGGACTGGCGGCAGGAGAGGCCGTCCTCCAGCTTCCGGCTGGCCGAGGTGATGTACGTCGAGGCCTCGGTCCAGCGGGGCCTCCACGTCCCCCTGAGGCTCTACGTGGACCGCTGCGTGGCCAGCCTGGAGCCCAGCGTCGACGCACAGCCCAGCTACGCCTTCATCACCAACCATGGGTGAGAGCTGCGCTTTCTGGGGCACGCGGCCCCCCGGCCCGGTGGTTCACCGGGTAGAGCGGGGGTTCGGCTTAGCTCAGGAGGTAGAGCAGTTGTCTTGTAACCGAAAGGTTGCTAGTTCGATCCCCAGCTCCTCCTAGCTGAGTATCGACGTGTCCCTGAGCAAGACACCTAGCCCTAACTGCTCCTGACGAGCTGGCTGTCACCTTGCATGGTTGACTCTGCCGTCGGTGTGTCAATGTGTGTATTAACCGATGTAAGTCGCTTTGGATAAAAGCGTCTGCCAAATGCCCTAATTGTAATTGTAGAGCGCAGACTGTTAATGGTGAAATATTATACCACCAGGTGTGGGTGGGATTACCCGTTACAAGCGGTAGATCAGTCTACCCAGCGGACCGTAGCGAATGTTACTCATCAATCCGTCGTACATCCAGGAGGACACGCCCACTTGTGATGTCAGAAGAGGCAGATTTTCAAAGCGGCTTGTAACGGCTAATCACACTCACACCTGGTGGTGTAATACAGTATTGTCACCTTTTAAGGCCCAGTCCGTGCCGCAGCGACCGCGGTTTGATTCCTGCCCGTGGTCCTTTCCTGCATGTCTTCCCCTCTTCCTCTCCCATACCTTCCTGTCTCTCTCAAGCTGCAATAGAAAGGATAAAACCTTCAAAGAAAATAAGAGATGCTGCTTTCTTTACGTGCATGTGTTTTGTTTTTTTGTTTTGGTTCTCAAACAACTCCTCCGTATCGCACATCGGCCCCACAGGGTCTGTTTCGGATTAACGATGGTGTGATTAGGATTCCCGATTTAGACTTTGAACTCTTATTAAACCGCGTTACCGCCGGCACACGTGAAGCTTGACGGATTCATTTTCACACACCTGGTGGTAAAATCATCGGGTAACCCTTTTTAATAAATGCCTGATTTTGTTGCCTTTTGCTCGTTCCAAGGTGTTTAACCGACGCTAAAGTGTCGGGAGGGCGATCGTTCTTCAAGGACCGAAGCCACGAGGACAAGCTCCAGTTCCAGATGCAGACCTCAAGGTTTCCCCAGGATCCCAGAGCCAAGGTAAATACCTCCACGAAACAGCTGCCACAAAACGGCTGCCTTTTCTTTTTTTTTTGATATATAATTGTTTATTGGTTTCAGAAAGAATACATTTAACAGAGAAAGAGGAATTATAATTAAAAACTAAATAAATTACAAAATAGATACATTTACATATACACATGAACATATATTATTATTTCATAATTGTTGTTTTTAATTAAAAAAAAAAAAAAAAGGCAATTTCGCCATTTCTACAATGATTTATATCATCAAAGATGGTGTTTCAAGGGTTTCAGAAACTTCTTCCGAAAAGTTTAGTTGTTTTGGTTTGTTTGTCTGGAGGAGACCCAGGAAGTGGATCTTGTTGGTCTGGATGAGCATGACCAGCTGGTGCGCGCATGAATTAATCGGCTGGCTGATAAACAGCTTTTGGAATCTCTTCCGCGGCTCAAATTCGACTTTTAATATTTGGTTTCATGCTCGTCTGGTGGGCACTTCCAAAAGTAGACATCTCTGCTTTTCCAGAGCACTTGGCTGCCTCCACCGCGGCGCTGATAAATCCTTGATCACAGAACAAGATGAAGTTCGCTTCGTGGGGGATGGAACCAGAACATGCCGGTTTTTGATTTATTTTTAAGGCACCGAACCTTGGAGGCATGATGGCTGGGGTGTTGTGACTGGCAGTTGAAAAGGTCCGTGTTCGAACCCCCAACGTTCATCTGGAGGTCCCGTTGATGTGTGGGACATTTGGATTAGATTCAGATTGTAAATAATAAAACTAACTGAATTTGAAGAGTTTCACTGATGTCGTTAATCAGAGGGGAGAGGTTGGTCATCTGGCTCAATGGAAGCCTAGTGTGCAGACATTGGGATTGAAACCAGAGCCTTATGGTTGATCTCACGGGGGAGTATGCTAGCCAAGGTGTGAGAAGTCAAGTCTTGACGTAATGCGTTTCCTCACTCTGGTCTTTCTCTTTTTGATAGATGTTCATCACATGTTCCCTGAAGGCCGTCATTCTCCCCATGGCAACCGATGCAGAACACAAAGCCTGCTCGTATCTGCCCGAAGCCAAAAGGTAACGGTGACCCCATGCGCAGATCAGCACACGGCTGGTCGAAGGAAGCAAAATGCACGTATTGTTGACAAAATAGACATGTAGTAATTGTATTCAACCGTGTGTTCTTTCGGTTAGTAAATTACAAAGATTACAAGATTGAAAATATGTTTTTCGAGATAGGTTTTTGTAAATAACATGAGCAAACCGTTTGCCTGTCCCTCAGACACTAAAAAACAGACCAAAAAAGTTGTATACCTCAAAGGGTATTTTAAGTAATGAGGTTCTGCGGACCACAACAACAAAGAATGCTGTCCCAGCCTAAAACAAACATCAGTTGCATAGCCTCCTCACAACATGCTAATAGCTTCGGCACGACACGCTCATGGCTTCGCTACGACATGGTAAACGCTGCGTCACAACATGCTTAATGTCTTCAGGTGGGTGTGAGCACTCTTTGTACTTCCTGTCCCCAGGTGGGTGGCCTCAGGTGGGGACAACCAGGTGTGTAGCTGCTGCGAGGCCACCTGCAGCACCCAGAGGAGGAGTCGGCGAAGCAGCCCCTCTTCAGATGAAGGTATGAACCCACAAGAACGCACAAACCCAACACCAAAATACAAGGCGTTATATTACTTGTATTACGGTATGACTGTAAGCTGTGGAAGATATTTGGACCTCAAAGGTGGCTCAAATATCAATCGGCACCGAAAAGGTGGAAAGACGCACATGGAAAGCACAGATGTCTCGTGTACCCCTAGGCCCCCCCCCAGAGCAAAATGACCCCTGACCTCAACCTGCGCCATCACTGACATGCTTCTCAGTTCATCGCCAGTCGCTTTGTCATAAAAGCTTTCACTAAATCAGTGGTTCTTCACTGGTGGGTCGCGAGCCATAAATGATTAGCCAGGGGGTTTTGAGTGGGTGGCAGAGCGTATGCCAAACCTTAATCTTTTACAACAAAGCCCATGAATGAACTAATGTTAGTGTTGTTTCATGTTTCGATGGCTCACTATTTCATCAAGTTCGGCCCAAATTGTTTCATCTTCTAGTTCGCTCCATTTTTGTTTTAACAGAACATGCCGGCATTGTTTCTTACTACAGTATTGGTGAATATATTTCCTGTTTTTGGGGTTGTGACTTAATGACTAATGACGCAGGAGACTCCTGAGGTTAGACCAGTTGAGGATCCACCACATTAACTGGTCATGGACCACTACACTAACTGGTCCGCACTATGAGACCCTGTCATACACTTATACTATCGATTTTATTGTTGGTTTTGGAAAAGTATTGAAGATGGCTTTCAGATGATAATAAGAAAAGAAAACTTCAAATTATTTTTACCCCAGAAAATAGGTTTTATCCTTTTACGGGTATTTTAAGTAAGGAGGTTTTGCTGACGACAACATCACTATAAAATGAATGTGATTTGCATTGAAGAGGGCTTTACAAAACGGACATTTGTAAATCGTCTTGACGTGTCGTTTCCATGACGAGTGTCGTCCCATTGTTCCTGCACCCTTTTAGAAATGCATCGGGACGATTCCCTTTCCGGCGGTTCGGCCTGTGTTAGTGATTCATCTGTTTGTTTTTAGACCTAAGCTGGATCTGTTTTTTTGTTTTTCGATTATTCTAGAGCCTGCGTGGGCGTGGGCAGGGGAGTCTACCCTAGGCCCCATCCTGGTGCAGGGAACGGCCCCAGAGAGGCTGGTGGGACTGCCGGACCTTTCCGGAGAGTTCTCCTCTTCGTTGGTGCCTCAGGGTCTTGAGCCCACACTGGAAGGTGAGATTCTAACGTGTGTGTGTGTGTGTGTGTGTGTGTGTGTGTGTGTGTGTGTGTGTGTGTGTGTGTGTGTGTGTGTGTGTGTGTGTGTGTGTGTGTGTGTGTGTGTGTGTGTGTGTGTGTGTGTGTGTGTGTGTGTGTGTGTCCTTTTTTCACATTGTGCCCGGGCTTAATCACGAAATTGCATCTTGACTGTATAGCCATTTAAAAGTCATTATATATGCACTCCCATTTGATTTTGGGAGCACTTTGTCTGCAGAGGAATCTTTTATTGCTCATTAAACAACCACATTTCTCTCACTTTTAGCGTTCCTGACGAAGTCCTATTAAATCACTGGTACAGAGGAACATCGTGTTTTATAACTACTCCTTCGCGTTCACTCCTCAACTCACTTCCTTTATTACTATTTCCACTCGCTTCCTCAACTCCTTCCCTCGACACGGTTCCTAAACTCACTTCCTCGCCTCTTTGCCTCGGCTCTCTTCCAAGATTACTTTTGCCTACACGCTTCCTCGACTCCTTCCCTTGACCCCTTCCCTCGATCCGCTTCCTCGACTCCTTCCCTCGATCCGCTCCCTTGACTCCTTTCTTTATTCCTCCCCCCCACTCGCATCCTCAATTCCTTTCCGTGCCCCTTCCCACCTCATCGTCCCCCTCCCTCGACTCGCTTCCTTTTACACCTTTCCTTGACTCCTTTCCTCCGCCCCAGAACCGGCCGTGTCAACCCTGGTGCTTTGCGGCTTGGCCTTGCTCCAGGTCGTCGTGGTGACAGCCGTCATCGTTTACAGAAGGACGCAGAAATCCAACTGACGCGGAAAGCCAACGGACACTCTTTGTACACTTTGTGATGAGACTATTAAATTGATTCAGTGGCGATTGTGCGTTTTGAATTCTGATTTCAATATACCTTTTTCCATTGATCCGTCAGGCCACACTAGTCTCTAGAAGTACATGAATGTTTATTGTAATACTTGGTTTGAGCTAATTATAGCTAGCTAAATTTCGAGGCAGCCTTTTGTTTCTCCTGGTCTCAATTGGGCTCATCTTTCTTACTCTGTCTAGGATACCTTGGCCTGTATGATCACCAAACCTGCCGAAGTTTCGTTTTTTAATATCTAGTGGGCTGGTTTCAAACACACAATCAGAAAGTTAATGTCCGCCATTATCATCTTACCTGCTTATCAGATTTTATGTTTCCAAAATATACGCTTTCATTTATTTGTGCAAATCCACAAATGAGCCAATGAGAAAATCGTTCGTTTTTTAAAAGAAAAACGGAAACTGCTCCCTTCTGTTGCATAAAAATCGAATCTCCATTCCTGTTGAAATTCAAATATTTTAGCTTTGGCCTTTTTTTTTCGGCTTCCAGCTCTAAACTCTCTCCCCCCTCCTCCCTCCCGCAGCTTTCGCGCCGGTGGCTGCGTTGTTCGTGTAATGACACTCATCATGCGCTGTTGCATGCGCAGCCGGAAAGACGAATAGCCATAATTAAAAAGCCCATAAAGGGAGATGGCTTTTATTACAGTAATATGTGAGCGAGCGCCGGCTTTAATGCGCTGTTTATCTCATTCCCTGCGCGCTCGGGACCAGCGCGTGACTGACTGCACAGCGCGCGCGCCGCCAGTGACCTGCGCAGCAGACACCTCTACGAGGCCCCTCGGGAGACATAAACAGACGCGCGTGACGACGCACCGAGCGCAATGGTGACGCGCACGAACACACTCGTATACACACTGTTTATACTTGCAGGCATGGACAAACACCCAAACGACGCCGTAAAGTTACGCTGGGATTTCTGCCTGATGGTGTGGTGTTTTTTTTTACTTGTTATTAATGGAGAAAACTGAGCAGGGATAAAAACTAAACAGAAGGGAACTGAGTTATCACCCTGCCTTCCTTGTCTGGGGTTTGAAAGACGGAATAAAGAGGAAAAAATAGTTTTCCTAGATTTTTTTTTTAGCTTACACACAAGTTTTAGCTGTTGGTAGACTGTAGAACAGCATATAGCCTATGGCAGCAAGCTGGCGTTGGATGCTATATAATGGCTCTTTCTGTCCCAAGATTTCAACAATTATATTTGAAAGGAGAGTTTAGCAGCTTGTGTATGTTGACTAGTTTGACATGGCAGAATGAAGATTTAAAAACACGATTTACCCTGTCTGGTAGCCATAGTGCTACATGTGAGAAATGAAGCACAAAATCGATGTAGTGTTGAAAAAGGTTGTGAAATACATCTTACGAGGCACTCCTGGTGGTCAACGCACAGTCCTCTGGGACGCCATTTTAACTGTTATTATAACCCATTCTAATGGTGGAAAAAAACATTAGTAGGCCTACACAGTGTCAGCGACTGTGCCAGCAATGCCATATATTTATTCGGTGCTTGCGTCAGTGCGAACCGTTGCTATATTGCACACACGCCGCCAAGAAACCTTGATTTGCACAGTTTATGCACATTGCAAGTTTATAAGCCTGGTGACAAAATGGACGTCAGGGGACGGCAGTTGGCGTCACATATGTTACTGAACGTTTGTTTTTGGCGCCCGCTGCGGGAGCCGTTTTTCTCCTCCTGCTTTCTACTCGAACCAGGGACAAGATGATACCGGTGTAGTATAGAGCAGTGGTTCTCAAACTATGGTACGCGTACCACCAGTGGATGCGTTAACAAGTGGTACGCAGAGGATTTAGAAAAAGATCTAAAATCATTGGATTATAAACAATACTATCAAAATACTAGTAACGAATGGAAATACATTTACCATAAGGTCATGTTCTCACTTGCTGTATGCGTGTATGTGCATGTGTTTCTGTGTCTCTGTTGAAGTGTTACCACTTTGTACAGCTGAAACAGCTACCAATAAATGATATTATTTTTAAGACTAAATGTGCCTCCTGCCTGAGATGTGCGCTGCTGAAAAGGGCCGCAAGTCTACGCTATGTTATATTTTATAACATGTCAAAAAAATGGTGGTACTTGGGGGGGGGGGGTGACATATCTTCGGTGGTGGTACGCAGTATAAAAAGTTTGACATCCACTGGTGTAGAGAGAGAGAGAGAGAGAGAGAGAACAGACGGACAGCCGTCTGTCAGGCTTTTCTACTCGACCCAGGGACTAGATGATCCCGGTTTAGTGTGATTGCGGTGGGCGGGTGTGTTGGACCGGGGAATCCCCCTGTATGTACGTAGATGAGGTTGTTAATGTATCACCACATGACGGATGAGGCTGTCCTCAGGGGGGGGGGGCCTTGGTTCTGGACGCAGAAGAAGGGAAGTTGTTGTGCGCCCGGGCTGGTTGGGAACCGACGGACTTAACACCGGTGCTGGCATTGTATCTAACAGGGTGTCGCTGTCACGCAACTTTGACGGTACCAATGCTGATGATGACGGTGGCAAGTTTCCATGGGCAGTGGCGGATTTTCCAAAACCGTCTTTTATTATTTTTTCGAGACGGAATGTAGTGACTGACCCAAAGGAGTGCGAAGAGAAAGACAGGCACACACACACACACACACACACACACACACACACGTACCCAAGTACCCAGCAGACATCACACACACACAAACTAACCATCGAGCCTAATGGTGTGTTTCCTGTATCAGTAAGATTCTTCATGTCAGGCATCCATGACGGTATTACTGGTGTAGTCAGATAGCGGACCGGGGAATATGGTTCCACACCATTGGTATTCTGCCGACATCCACCCCTACTATTAGACATCGGGCGCTGATGACACCAGCCCCAGTGTCAACCCGCAGACAAACCGACATTTGACAGTTTCCGAGGAAATCTTTAGCCTCTAACGACTTTTTTTGGAGAAAAACACTGTTCTCTCCAGTTTTTTTTTTCTCGTGCGAGTTAACTTGAAGCCATTAAATCTGTCACTTATTTACAAATTTCTCATTATAAACACATGTTTCGCGAAAACATGAGTTGTCTCCTTGACACGCTAAGAGGGAGGCAGAGAACGCTGCCATTTACCCACAGGATGTTTTTTCGCTAACCTTTTATTTTGCTAACTGGTATCCAACAGCGACGCACAATAAACCATTAAAGGAAGCCTGTTTAAAATTCTCTTGTGTTCTCTCTCAAGCTGTTCACTAAGCACACAGTTTATAAATTGCTCTAAAAGTCCTTGACCTTTCCTGTGAGTGCTGGCTTACGTTGACCCAAACCAAAGCTAACCTTTTGTGAGCTAATGTTGCCATTTAAATGTACTTGACATGAAGGATTAACAACGCAACCGATAGAATTAGCTTACCTGGCAGGAGAAACGGAAAATATCGGACGAGGATTCAACACTCATGCTATTAATAAAATTTACAACACGCGTTGTCTGGTAACAGATAAGAAAGATAGATAGATAAAAACGTTATTAATTATTTTTAAGGACATTTCTTTGTTACAACAGCCCAGCAGCAGTGGAAGACACAAAATAAAATACAATAAAAATACAAAATATTAATAAATAGAAAAAGTTACTAAAGTAAATGCTAAAGTAAAGACAACAGCACAAACAGAGCAAACAAAACACACGGTATAAACCATATCAATTTCATATAATAAAGTGTAAATTATAAAGTTTCTCGGCACCAGTACTTCACAGTATACCAAAGTGTGTGAAGATGCAAATGTAAACAAAGAGAAGTAACGTTAGCTTACTGACGCTAACGTAAACCAACCGACAATAACGCAAAACCGACATCGATCGGAACTGAACGCAGCGTTCCGCCAAAGCCGGCGATGGTGGCTCGCGGAACCTTCCAGAGTCATTCTGAAGCCCCTCGATAAAGAACAGAGCTAAAAGCTCTTCAGGGGAGGGACGACCCTGGCGATCTCATGCCCCACCTCCCAGCCCATAATTAACCCTTCTTAATTAGGGACGCAGAAAAGTTCTTAACGAAGGGAATGGATTTAATTAGCCCTTGTCCTCGCTAGCCCTGAACGCACAGCACAAACAATCGCAAGCGTGCACACGCAGGGCATCGACCCACACACACCCCTCCTACGCATGCACACGTACGCACACACACATTCAAAACAATCACAAGTGTGCACATGCAGGGCATCGACCCACACACACACCCCTCTTAGCATGCACACACAGACACACGTACACAAGTGTGCGCATGCCTGGCACCGACCGACGCACAACCCTCCTACACACATGCACACACACACACACACACATACAAAACAATTATGCATTTTTTTTTATGCATGCTAATGGCTTCAGTGATTCAGAGCCTTACTCATTAAGACTATCAATAATATGCTGATTACACACATCCAGGCTCCTCTATCCAGGCACTAGGGATGAGTGTGTGTCTCTGGGGGCCCCGGGCTGGGGCCCGGACCTGTCTTCGTGACTCTTATCTGCAACCAATAGACGTCTAAATGGGTCGCTGGGTCGGTGCATAGAGCCAGCCCACACACGCACGCACGCACGCACACGCGCACGCACAGACACACACACACACATATACAGAGACACAGTCACACACATACGCACACAGTCACTCACACACACACACACACATTCAGACACACACACACACACACACTTACAGAGACACAGTGACACACATACGCCCACAGTCACGCACACACACATTCAGACACAAACACACACACACAAACAGACGCACACTGTTATGTTCTCACACCACTATGGGTGAACAAGATGTTATCATGCAGTGGTAGCCGGCTTTCATCGGAGGAAGTGTGTGTGAAGATGTGCTCCATGGAAGGAACACAATAGATGGTGCTCTGATGGTGTCAAGTGGATCCTCGGAGAGGGCTGCCTGGGCAGGCGGACTAGGAGTAGTTCTGTCCGTCAGGAAGGCGGTTGTGTGGCTCTGTGTCCGTCCAGCTGGCTGCTGTACAGAATTAAACGAAAGCCCCACTTTGGTAATGGCCCGTGACTATTGATGTCCATCTGTGTGTGTTTGGGTGTTGTTTTTTTTAATCTCTGAGTGTGGGTCTATGTAATGAGTGTGTGTTAGTTTGCCTCTATATCTGTGTCTGTTTGTCTGTCTGTCTGTCTCTCAGTCCTATCTGTGCGTGCGTCGCTGTCGGTATAATGAGTGTTTGTTACTTGGCCTGTACATGTGTGCGTGTGTGTGTCGGTCTCTCTGTCTGTCCTATCTGTGTGTGTGTCGCTGTCTGAACAGTGAGTTTGTGTTAGTTTGCCTGTACAAACTATGCAAACATACATAAACTATGTCAGCCAGTCCGTCTGTCCTTCTATAAGTGTGTGAGTGTGTGTGTGTGTGTGTGTGTGTGTGTTCGCCGCATGTGTAGCTCCCTGATGGTGGGCCATTTCATCGGTCCATCTGCAAGGGAGGGAGAGGGAGAGGGAGAGAGAGAGAGAGAGAGAGAGAGAGAGAGAGAGAGAGAGAGGAGAGAGAGAGAGAGAGAGAGAGAGAGAGAGAGAGAGAGAGGAGAGGGAGAGGAGGGAGGGAGAGAGAGAGAGAGAGGAGAGAGAGGAGAGAGGAGAGAGAGAGGAGAGAGAGAGAGAGAGAGAGAGAGAGAGAGAGAGAGAGAGAGAGAGAGAGAGAGAGAGAGAGAGAGAGAGAGAGAGAGAGAGAGAGACGGACAGCCGTCTCTCAGGCGTACAGGAAGTGACCGCGGCTGTGCATCGACCTTCGGTTCACTTCCTGTTTTAACAGACCCCCTGCCCCCCCCCCACAGGAACCTGGATAGACTGACCTACCTAGCTGCACCTTAACCTCCGACCCCCCCCCCCCCCCCCCCCCCCCCCCCCCACCTACTCAAAACATCTCTGACGGACAGGTAGCGAGGGGGTCCCATTCTCTGGTTGTTTTTCCCGCCCCGGGGGCCCACACCGATGCCATTGTGAGTTTCTGTGTTTAACTATCCACACGTGTTCAAAGAGGCCCACCTATAGAGCAGGCAGGTCACCCGCCCCCCCCCACCCCCCACCCCCCACCCCCACCCCCCTCCCATCTCCTGGACTCGGATCAGAAAACAGGCCCTCAATTATTCATGTGGCCCATTTCAAACAGAGTATTAAAAAACGGATGGGGCGAGCTGTCGATGGCGGTATTAAATATAGATATGAGGGTAAATGCGGGCCACTTTTGGGGGACGCTTTCATCACAGAGCTTCTTCGATACCTTGAGTGGGTCAAGGTCTTGGGTGGCGCTTTTATCGTCATCGGTTACGACTGTCTTTTGATCGGATACAAACGCATGTACTTTTATGTTTCTTCCAGTATTTTTGTCAGCCCCGTCGTTTGAAAGGAAACCAGAAAGGGTCAACATTATTTTTGGATCGGGGTGAATTGTTCAATATTTATAAATGGACTAAAGCACTGGATGTCCTTTCAGCGCTAAGGTTAGCCAAAGAAATATCTGGAACACGAGAAGAGGGACATTCTTTCGAAGCGCGTCCAAAATCAAAGTTCAGAATCTCGTCTCCGATACTTAAGTCCTAGTTTTGGTTTTTAAAAAAAAACAAAAAAACAAAACCCTGTTCCGTCATCTAAAAACACATTCTGTTCCTCGGGCCAAGTTCGGCGCCAAGTACAACAGCACGCGTGCGCTTTCAGAATAACAGCGCGTTGGAATCATTCATCATTCTCATGGTTTGTTGACAGCTGTCCCAACAGTTGGGTGCAATCGTTCCCCGAAAACTCTGATCACACTTAAAAAAAACGCTGTTCAGAGGCCGTGGGCGTCTGTGCTTATGAAAGTTAACTGGCCGTGTGTGGTCTCCGGCCAGCCAGCTGTCCATCCCCCCCCGCTTACTGGGTTCCATCTCCCACTTGAACACAACACCTTGGACCCGGTGGGACGCGAACCCACAACAAAGGGACAGGATCCCGGTAACTGCTGCCGCTGACACTGCAGTGTTCCGCTCATCCGCTTTGATGAGGACACACGTGTGTGTGTGTGTGTGTGTGTGTGTGTGTGTGTGTGTGTGTGTGTGTGTGTGTGTGTGTGTGTGTGTGTGTGTGTGTGTGTGTGAGAGGATAGATCACAGATCCTATCACTGTGTGTATGTTTGTGTGTGTTTGAGTGAGTGTGTGTGTGAGTGTGTGCAAGTTAGTGCTCATGCGGGGAAGTGATAGATGTTAAAGAAACCACAAATCATGTGTGTGTGAGTGTGTGTGTTTTTCTATTCATTTTAGTGTGCATAGGAGGAACAGGGATGTAAAATAGATCACAGGCACTTTGCAAGCGCGTGTGCGCTTTTGCGTGCATGCATTTGTCTGTGTGTGCGCACTGCGCATGCATGTGTGCACGTGTGCGTGTATTCCTGTCAACGCGAATAATAGCCAGAAAGAGCTGCTACTGGAACTCTGGAAAGGTACTTACGAACTTCGCACTACATCAGGGGGCTTAAGGTTTACCTCAGGTGGCACAACAACCCCCCCCCCCCCCCCCCCCAAACCACCCACACACACCCCCGACCCACACACACCACACACACACACACCAAACTCACCCACACACACACACACACACACACACACACACACACACACACACACACACACACCAAACTCACCCACACCTCCCCACACACAGACACAGACACAGACACACACACACACACACACACACACACACACACACACACACACACACACACACACACACACAGACTCCCCCACCCACACACCCAACACCTCTCATCAAGGGATTGTACGTAGCCCATATTTGTCCTGCCAACCGTGACCTTTAAGCCTGACTGGCGTGTCGGAGTGGATCAGCAACACGAATACCATTATCATTCAAAATATGCCCGGGCGATCAAGCTGAATAAATAAACCCTGCGCTCTTATCTGGCGACGCCAAAATAAAATACAAAATAAAAGCGCAGAGCTCCCTCTGGGGTTTGGGTTTAGGAAGCCGTCAGCGCCTCTATTTAAGTTCTCCTTTTCTTTACGGCTTGAATCCTGTTTTTCTTTTCAGTACTTCTGAAGTCCCACAGGAATGGGAGTCTGAGTCCCTGTGTGTGTGTGTGTGTGTGTGTGTGTGTGTGTGTGTGTGTGTGTGTGTGTGTGTGTGTGTGTGTGTGTGTATGTGTGTGTGTGTGTGTGTGTGTGTGTGTGTGTGTGTGTGTGTGTGTGTGTGTGTGTGTGTTACCGAGTATATCTTTCATCAGTTGGTAAATCCATAGCGTGGCAGAAAATGTCCAGGTTAGGAAAACAGGATTTTCCAGAATGGCAATCTCTAAAAAACCTGCCATCCGAATCACATTTTCCACTTCGCCGTCACCACGGTTACGTTAGCGCATTACTCACATGGAACATTTACTGTATGCATTTTGACACTTGTCACTTGTCACTCAAAATATGGAGCCCGAGGTCATTGGCTGACTTTCAGACTAGCACAGAGTGTAAGAAGAACAGTTTGTTTGAGACTTCCAGGCTATCACCTGTTAACCTAGTCAACTGGTTCTAGTTTGGACCAGCGTAGTTGACAGGCACATCTGTGCGTGAATGCATGGCTTTACTGTCTACTATCAAATTAGCTAAGGTAGTGTTCTAGGATAGCAGGTGTTTTATCTTCCTTAATTAAACATAAAAACGTTGGCTATATTAAAATGCATACATCTTAAATATTTTTTGCAATGAGATTGTATAGGCCTACTGTTTGAATCATAGAAGATTATATTTGAACATTGTCCGGTCGGAGACGATGCAACCCATTAATTAAAGATTTCAATCTCAATAATCGGTCGGAGACGAATAACGACAGGAATCTGCAGGGAGAACAGTCACGTAGACCAACATTGCCACCTACTGGCGATTAGAAGTCACAACTGAATAGGCCAGGTTAGTAGAGCACAGATTGAGGGATTTCAGGGATAGCTAGGAGGTGCCTTCATGTACAAGACTCTTTTTTGATTGGTTTTCTGTTGTTATTGTTGACATTGGACACTGAAGCAAGTCGACCAAGTACCTATTCTGCTGCTCACACATTGTAGTGAGGAAGTACCTATTCTGCTGAAAACATTATGCAGTACTCACAACGCAACTATTCCAATGAGAAGGTGCATTCTTTTTGCAATTTATTGAATTGAATCAGAAAAGTTTACAAACATTTAATTCGTTATTCAGAAGTATAAACTAGTATTTAAAAAAAGATTATTATGTTATGAAAATTGTTCCTCCCAACATATTCTACATAATTGAAATCGTTTACAATTATAGCATAGGATTTAACTTGAAAGAAAACGTTGAACATAGTGTTATCTGATCCTTTATAATGGGTTATGTTTCATAATATGTTATTTTCTTGATTAATTAGTTAATTAACAGAAGAACGATCATTTCTTTCAGATCTTACACAGAAGACATTCTCCTTCAGGAAACAACCTTCGTCATGCGGTTGCTTCTTCATTTTATTATCCTAGTCTGTTTGATTGACGGGTGAGATGATCAGGGGGGCGGAGTTTGCACCTCCTTCAATTAAACCTGGACTGAGCATTGGATAGAGAGGCTCCCTAAAGGTGCAGCCAATAGCGGAGCAGAGATTAACCCTGGCCTCCACATCATAGAAGGATACCACGCCCTGATCATAATCCACAAACACCCCTACCTTCTGGAGCTCAGCTCTCAGAGGGCGATGAACATCAGGGTCGTCGTTGAACACCATCTCATCGCCGTAGGAGTGAAGAGTCCAGTAACTCATCTCAGGGGTCACTTTGATGGCACATTTTCTGTCGATGGACTCTCTGGCCACTCCTAAACGCCATGCAGTCTTGTCTCTCACCTGGACCTCAAAGTAAAACCTCCCAGAGGAGAAGCTCTGCCTCGTGAGAACACGGGGATAATATGTGAATCTCTTAGGGTTGTTTTGGAGTTTCTTCCTTACACCTCCATCATGTACTTGTTTCCCATCCGCAGACAGGATGAGACCGGGATAAGCTGTATCAGGATCCAGAGTCACATCTACTTCATACTGCTGGACCCTCTTCAGTTCAGCAGCATCACACCGCTTCTTCATCTCTATGTTCAGTGTCTCCTCCAGCTGATCCAGGGATCTCCTCAAGGTCCCTTCGTATGACGGAGGACAGACCACCGTCGTCCAGTCCCTGGTGGGTGGAGGATTCATCAGGGGTCTGAAGGCCTGGAGGAAGTAGAGGTGGTCTTTAGTGTGTGAGAGCTGCCTCACTTCGGCGCTTCTGTTGGTCAGATCTTCTATTTCCTGCTCCAGCTCTTTGATGAGGTCTTCAAATCGTTTCTCGGTGATTTTCAGTTTCTCCTGAACCGTTGTGTTGAAATCATCCTGCCACTTTTCAATGCAGCGCATCAGATCTGTCATGACCTGAATACCATCGGCTATCTCTCTGTCTGCGTCTTTTTTACCCAACTCTACTTCGTCTTTGATCTCTTTAATCCTTTGTTTTCTCTCCTGGATCATCTGCGGAACTTCAGCCTCTATCTTCCCCAGCTGGGCCGTCCTCACTTCATATTCCTCCCTCAGAGGAACAACACGATGGGACCTGTGGTCTGCCTCTGTGCAGAACTGACACACACACACCTGTTCGGTCTGGCAGAAGAGCTCCAGAAGTCGGTCGTGTTTCCTGCACATCCGGTCTTCCAGGCGGTCCATAGGCTCGACTAGTACATGTTTCTTCAGGCCTGCAACTCTCTGATGTGGCTCGAGGTGGGTTTGACAGTAAGAGATTAAACACATTAGGCAGGACTTCACGGCCTTCAGCTGGGTCCCAGTACAGACGTCACAGGGAACTTCTGCTGAATCAACAAAAGGCTTCTCTATTACTCGAACAGACGTTTTAATCTGAGCTGCCAACTCTGATAAGAGGGTATTGACCCGTAAACCGGGTCTAGTGTGGAAAAGCTCGTTGCATAAAGGACATTTGTACTGGACTTGGTCATCCCAGAACTTTGTAATACAGGTTCTGCAGAAGTTGTGTCCACATGGTGTGGAAACTGGGCTTCTGAACTCATCCAGACAGATGGAACATGAAAAGTTCTCTCCAGACCAGCAAGCGTTAGCAGCGGCCATTCCTAGACACAGAGGACAAGGTTCATGTGTTGAGCCACTAAATGTATTATCTTTTTCCATAACGAGAAGAGAGGTTTTAACTTCTCTCAAAGTGGTGCTGTTTTACTCACCTTGTTGTGGTTTCTGTCTGTCCGAGTATTTGTTCCTAAATTCGTTTTAGTTTTATTTATAACGAGAGAATTGCTTCCACGTCGGTTTTCTTCTCAAGAACCTTAGGTTTCGTTTTCTAATAATGACTTCTTCTCGTCTCCTCCGCTCCCCTGACACCTGGGGCGGGGCTTCTTCGAATTGTCAAATCTCCCAACGCCTCCTTTGTGGAAAACGTAACCACTTTTCCTAACCGACGTCATTGCGCAACGGGGAGTATTGCTGACCTCTAGCGTCTCTACGGTGGAACTACAGCTTGTGAAGTTGGTCTACAACAAGCGCTCTCTTGATCCATGCGTTCTTGTCTTATTGATTTCAATCAGGTTTTCGCCCACAGTGAGAATCACTTAGATCGGACTTGGCCACTTAGCACCTGAGATCAATTAAGTCCCTGAGTCCTTAGTGTCCTCAAAGACGTAGTCAAATTGGGTCAAAAAGAGGCAGACATAGAGATAGCCGATGGTATTCAGGTCTTCACAGCTCTGATGCGCTGCATTGAAAAGTGGCAGGATGATTTCAACCAAACGGTTCAAGAGGAACTGAAAACCACAGAGAAACGATTTGAAGACCTTGGAGTCTTCAAATCAAAGAGCTGGAGCTGGAAATAGAAGATCTGACCAACAGAAGCTCAGAGGTGAAGCATCTCTCACAAACTAAAGACCACCTCCACTTCCTCCAGACCTTCAGATCCCTGAAGGATCCTCCACCCACCAGGGACTGGACCACGGTGGAGGTCCGTCCTCCGTCATACGTAGGGACCTTGAGGAGATCCCGGGATCAGCTGGAGGAGACACTGAACATGGAGACGAAGAAGCTGTGTGAGGCTGCTGAACTGAAGAGGGTCCAGAGTTAGGTCCAGGTTAAAGATAGGACAGGACGGCGTTTAGGAGTGGCCAGAGAGTCCATCGACAGAAAAGAAGCAATCACATCGACCCCAGAGATGGGTATATCTTGACTCGGGGATGAGCTGGTATTAAATGATGATGGTGATGTCGATGGCACTCTGAGTGCTGAGCCCAAGAAGGTGGGCTTGTTTGGTGATTATGATGAGGGTCTGGTCTCCGATGTGGAAACCAGGGTTCATCTCTGCTCTGCTATTGGCTTCGTCTCTGCTCAGCCTCTCTGTCCTCCATGCATGATTCTGCCCCAATGATCATCTCACCTGTCAATCAAACAGACTAGTCCTTTTTTTTTATAATAAGATGAAGAAAAACAGCATGACTAATGTTGTTTCTTGAATGAGATCTCTTTTATGTGAGATCTGAACGAAATGATCGAACTGCTGTTAATTAAACCTTAGTTATATGAAGCATAACCCTTTATAAATTATCAGATTACACTATGTTCAATGTCTGTTTTCTCCTGAAAAGTTGAGTGTTCTGAAATTGTAAACAGATTCAGTTATGTGAATATGTTCGGAGGAAAATTTTGCATAATTTTGTATAATCTGTCGCTTTTAAACATTAGTTTATACTTCTGAATCACTAATGAAATGTTTGTATATTTTTCTGATTAAATAATAAACTGAAAAAAAAAACGAATGCTCAGTGGAATAGTTACATTGTCAGTATAGTATGTATTAAGTATAATAAGGTACTTCTCACGATGATATGTAAATAGTGGAATAGGTACATGGGTCGTCCAAGTAGGATAGGACTGTAGGCTATCCTTCTTGGACGAGTTGCTAGCTAGAGTGTCCAAAGTCAACAATAGCAACAGCAAACCAATCAAAAAAGAGCGTTGTACATGAGGGCTACTCCTAACCGTCCCTGGAATCCCTGAGCCTCTATCTGTGTTGGACTGAGCTGGCCTATTCAGTTGTGACTTCTAATCGCCATTAGGTGGCAGTGTTGATCTATGTCACCTCACCTTCTGCGGTTTACCTCCGTTATTCAGGTCGGACCGTTGTAAAATAAATAAATAATAATAATAGTCAAATTATGTGGCGCGATTGTTTTAATTGTTGTCAGTGTTTTATTAATGTCTTGCATCATCTCCAACTGTATTAGAAAATAATCTTCTATAATCCAAAAAGTATGCCTACATCTTAAAGCAGCAGTACTTTATGTTTTATATATTTTTATATGGCCAGAGTTTATACGTTTAATAAAATAAAATACCTGTTATCCTACAACGCTACCTTAGCTAATTTGATAGCGAACAGTTAAACCATGCTTTCACGCACACATGCGCCTGTCAACTATACTGACAATGAATGAGAGCATTTGATTGAGAGCATCATTCAAATGTGGATTTCCAATATATAGTTTGTTATGGGTTTGTTTTGAAAAGAGCCATGTACATCTTCTGGTACATTAAGTGTATCTATAGTGTAAATCTAAATCTTGTAATTATAAACTCTATATAATATCTGGGTCATATTTTTGTTATAATACTTCCGACTGCTGCAAAAATGTATTCTCATTAAACAGAGAGAGGTTATGCCTTAAATGTTTGTGTGTGTGTGTGTGTGTGTGTGTGTGTGTGTGTGTGTGTGTGTGTGTGTGTGTGTGTGTGTGTGTGTGTGTGTGTGTGTGTGTGTGTGTGTGTGTGTGTGTGTGTGTGTGTGTGTGTGTGTGCGTGCGTGCGTGCGTGCGTGTGTGTGTGTGCGTGCATGATTATGCGTTGGCTTTCAATCTCACTAGTATTTACTCGTATTCCTAAAACAAATCAGTCACCTCGACAAAACCAACAACACTAAAGACAAGACACCCTCATTTACATTCACCCCCCCCCCCCCCCACCCCCTCACCCTCACTCACCCTCCCGCCCACAAAACGGATAAATGGCGACTATAGGGCGACAATACAACTATTGCAGCACACTTACAAAGATGTCAGTGATCCGAAGCCACTACAACCAAATCAATGCAGAGAAAACATATGCAACATTAACAATACAATGAATGAATCTGAGTGAGTGGGGCCACATCTTCTGAATGCAGTGTAACGCAACAGGTTAAGCAGCACAGAGTTCTATTGTTGGAACGTGACAATTGACTATCCCTCAATTACTATTGAGGTTAAGGATCACGTCTGTGTGTAGATTCAACCGACACGGTTGTCCATGTTGAGTCTCGCGTGAATGCTCTCTCCGTTACAAGGCCGAGCCGTCTCAGCGTATGTGCGCGCTGTGCTTTGATATAATCCATGTTGACACGCCGTCCCCCGTGAGGAGGGCAGAATCCATCTCCTCGTTATCGCCGCGCCATCAAACGGTACGATGGGGATAACGGCATGCATAAACGATGAGTGGAGGGAGAGTAGCAGGCAGACGGGAAGACAGACTGACTGACACAAGGCCGATCTGGTACGCGTAGATACCACCGCCCCCCGCCCCCCCCTTCTTCTTGTTGTTCGTCTTCACGCAGTCTGGTGTATTGGTGTCTCAGTGCTAATGGTGCCCTTTGAGGTAACGCTCTCACGACTCACCGCAGTTGTGAGCAGCATTAGCCTTGTAGTGCCCATTAGAGAACACCTTATCGGTGTGTGGGGGGAGGGGGGGGGGGGCACGTCTCTGACCTGGGCGTGTATTCTTTGACCTGTAGGCTCACTAACTCACATTTCATGTCCCCCATTTTTTTTATTGATATTTGTTGTTTACTGAGTCTATCAATACATCTCAGAGATGGCAAATCTGTTTCTACAACTACACTGTGTGTGTTTTAGTGTTTATCTATTTTGCCTTCACTGTGTGTGTATGTGTGGGTGTATGAATGCGTGTGAGCGTGTGTGTGTGTGTGTGTGTGTGTGTTTCGGTGTGTTTGTGAGTGTGTGGGTGCGAGTGTATGTACGTGTGTGTGTGTGTGCGTGTGCGTGGGTGACTTTGGCATGAAGTCAGTCGGTAGGGAGTGCACATAATTAGCCATCCATAACTCGGATCCATAATGCGTTGTTTGTTATTTTACCAGAAGGAGTTTCTAAATCCATCAGGCCCGATGGTGAGCAACTGCCAGGCATCGACGAATGAACAGCTCTCGATCCGGACTCGTCAAATATTAAGACGTTTTATTGGCCTTGCGTGGGCTTAGAGCTTATGAATAATGCACCAGTCTTCAACATGTTTGGCTGCACTTTGGCCAGTCGGGACGAGACCAGTCAATGGCGAAGCAGAGAGGTTTCAGTCCACGTCAATTCGAATTAAAACGCTAATTATCGGTATCACTATAGTGCATTATTGACACACAGTTCTTTTTCTGCCCTTGATGATTTATTCATCAGTGCTTCAGAACAGCCCTACATCTCATGTACAGGAGAAACTACATAGAAGGAAAACTTGAGCACAGATAATTGTTTTGTCGTCATGGTAATATGCCATTTTGACTGGCATTTCCGAGAATATCTCGCAATTACTACCATTTCCTCTTCTACCATAAAGGCCGCCGGTTATTATTTGATTTACCACTGTGTGGGTCACCATCACTTAAAAAACCCAAGCCTCAACTAGAGTGGAGTCAGGTAGTGAAACTGGCTAACTTCATTAACCAAAAAAAAATAATTTGCGGGTTAAACCAACATAAATTGTACATTTGGGCATACATAAAAAAAAAAAAAAGGTGCAAATAGTGCCACTACGGTTAGCCAAATCGAGTCGACCTCATTGACTGAGAAGCTCTACGTTTTAACACGAAAACGGGAAATCAGCAAGCCCGCAAGCCTCCAGTGCAACAATAACTGGAGGCCTCTGTCTGTCACTGCTTTTCCCTCTGCGCTTACTCCTGTGTGCTGAGGCAACGCCGTGAGGTGATGTAACAGCAAGGTCTTCTTTCATTGGATTTGCGAGACTCATTTCACCATGTAGAATAGAAAAGCTATAACAGACAACAACAAGCAGAGAAAGGGCTGGAGAGAGAGAGAGAGAAAGAGAGAGAGAGAGAGAGAGAGAGAGAGAGAGAGAGAGAGAGAGAGAGAGAGAGAGAGAGAGAGAGAGAGAGAGGGAGAGAGGAGAGCGAGGGCAAGAGAGAGAAAGAGAGAGAGGGAGGGTGAGAGGGAGCGAGAGAGAGAGAGAGAAAGAGAGAAGGAGGGCGAGCGAACCCATCCCCAAATTCATCACCACTTCATGGCTTTCTGATTCAGTGATTCTGATTTAATCATCGATGGGGAAATCATGGGGGGAAAAAAACAACCTAGGTAATCTCTCTACAATTAATCAAATCACACACACACACGCACACACACACACACACACACACACACACACACACACACACACACACACACACACACACACAAACAATCCCGAGGAAAAACGTGCGCTCCCAGCAGTGACGACAGTGTTAGCCGCCAGCGCTAACCATTAACCCTGTGATGCGTTAAGCGTTTAGGTTAAAAGCGTTCATAATCAGGTATGGCATTATGTAGTGGGCGGCGACCGCCTCCCAAAATCAATACCGCCCCCGCCCCACGATGTGAAGCATAGTACTGCACCGTATCTGTGTGTGTGTGTGTGTGTGTGTGTGTGTGTGTGTGTGTGTGTGTGTGTGTGTGTGTGTGTGTGTGTGTGTCTATGTGTGTGTGTGTGTGTGTGTGTGCGTTTTTGTGTATTTGTGTGTGTGTGTGTGTGTGTGTGTTTGTGTGTGCGTGCATGTACATCTGTATGTGTGTGTGTGTGTGTGTGTGTGTGTGTGTGTGTGTGTGTGTGTGTGTGTGTGTGTGTGGTACTACAGCATGAGCACCCATTCATGCAAGGTCTAAAGTGTGCGAGAGTGCGACTACTGGGCACCTACCGATGCTTCAATGGTACACTCAAGCAAGGGCCTGACCCCCCCCCCCCTCCCCCCCATACCCAGCTCAGCCTATCTCTGCATCAGACCCTGCTTGCCTCACTTTGCCATAATGTCAGTCAAACAGATCCGTTCTTTACAGTTTTGGTGCGTTTCTATATGTTCGGACGTTTCCGAATCAAACATTGACGTTCTCTCGATACTGAAGACGTCTCGCTCTCTCCAACACTGCATACACATCACTCTGCAGCACACATCCATGTTTCCCATTCGTACGTGCGTGGGTGTACTGTGCATACATGTGTGCTTTTGTGCACACACACATGATGCATGATCAGAGAGAGTTGTGTTGTGCTATGTGTGCGTTAGCCAAACCCAACGTCCATCTGTGAGTGTTCATTTGAGAGTGCGTGGGCGTTGGGGGACTGAGATGCTATGCCGGCGGCAGCGTTTTTTTAGTTGTTTTTTTTTACCAACGCCTCCGCTTGCTCGGAGATCAATATGCTAACCCTTTGGGGATGCACTTGACCTGTGTGAGCAGTTTTTCATAATCACTATTGTCTGAAAGAAATATCTCTTTTTCACACTCAGCACTGCTGCCGCTTCGTAGCACGCGCTATCTGCTAATTAGCAGGCGAAACATCGTGCCAATGCGCTGAATAAAGAAATAATTAAACAGTGAAAACTCTCTTGTTTCTTTGCGGTGGGTCTGCTGTGGGACGATGTTTGTATAATTGATCAGAACTCGTGAAACAAACACGTTTTAACGTATTTATTTTACGAGCGAATATGGATTTATGGGCGGTCAAACACGTCCCCGGAGACCAACTGTGATCACTGTACACGTGCACTGACCCAAACGCCTTTGATGGTGGTTTTGAATCCATAAGTCGAGGATTATTGTTGCCAGTATTTGCAAAACAATTAAAGGTCCAGCTATGCTGAGCAGCCATCGTCATGACTACGCCGCATGGGCCTAAGCGTGGCTCTTCAAATAGAATTAATTGCATAATATTACCTTCCCCATTCTACATTGACATTATACCAAATTGCCTTTTTACAGCCAAACATAGCCTATACATTTATTTTCATATGGCCATATGACCTTCATCTCAACTCTGTTTCACCTAACGTATAGAAACATAACATAACCTATAAAAGCTACAATACAAAGCGTGAAATAAATACATATCAATGCTCAGATCAAGAGGTTTAAAAACATTGCAGATCCTGCCCCCACAACAGTGTTCAACCCCCCGTGAATGTTGGTGACATGTCGGTTGTGGACTAATTAAGCCCCACACTGACAACACTTTTCGTCCCGTAGCCTACCGCGGAAATGTATGTGCTTAAGTTGTTTCAAAACAACATGATGCGAAGCCTAGAGTAATACGGTTCTGTTTTTTAATAATACTATGTTGTTGTGTCCCTTTCTTCTGATAAATGTACTCTTTGTAAGTGGCTTTGGATAAAAGCGTTTGCTGAATTCCCTAAATGTAAATGTACTATTTAGTAATCATAACAGTAGTAACAGGTTATTTGATAACCTTTTTCTACTGTTAAGCTAATAATATTAGCTTTGAAGTGGGCAAGACCGCACATTTCTGTATTCCGTTGATTCTCAACATAATTGAGCATTGTTCTGTATTATATTCAGCAGTTGTCTTGTTGCATCAGACTATAGGCCTGATTCTTATTCAATACAAAAGGCAAAATATACAAGATTAAATCCAAATGAATAGAATACATGAGATCTGCAATTGTATACAATGAACCTAGTGTATGTTAGTGCAGGAGTACTGATGAAAAAACACACTCTCCACTGTAATAACAGCAATAACATTTGAAAACCAACATTCAACCTTCATGGCAAATAATAGGCTGATACACATAATAATATAATAATACTTATTTTATTGCACCACAGTTTCGAATCAGACTTTCTTTTTTGAACGGCTATTATGCTTTTCACATCTCTAACAAATAACCCATAGTCTATTGATTTAGACTCAATCTCGGTTTAGTGCTGCAGCCGAGGAGAACTTGATACTGTGTTTATAAATCAGAAGCCACATCAACCCCGGCTGTAGGTAGATCCACTGATGTTTCCTAGGTAACCAGCGGCCCCCTTTGCCCTCCCTGGACCGTACCATTTCATTCGTAGGTGAGACCCCGTCGGTTTTATAGCTCGCCTAAACCACAACGAGTTGGAAATCCGAATATATTTTTGAATTTAAATGTAAGAAAAGGCTGATATGCCATGAGCAGGGCATTATATTGTAATATAATTATAATAACCACGTTATTATCGTTTACCTCACAGAGGATTCCCCCTATGAAACCGCCCCTACCAACGGCCCAAACTGTCAAAATAGCTTGTTGCTTCCTAACCTAGCCTTAAAAGTAGTTAGCGAGCTAGGGTGTAACGTCAACGACAGTCATCCCCGACACTTTTTTTGCCTTCCGCTCAAACACACTTCACAACCATGACAGAAAGTCTGTGTCGGACCAAATAGGACAGGACAGACCGTGCTGAAGAACCGCGTCCACCGCTGCCGCGTCTCCGCCGCCCCTCCGACCCCTCCTGCGGATTGCTGCTGCGCCGTCGCTTCCCGCCGCCGTCTCTGCCGCTGCACGCGACAGGTCCGTCATCAGGTACGACCAGGTAGTTAGCCTAGCTAGCCCAGCGGCTACACTCACGACTCACCCATCCTCTTTGGCACCTCCTCACGTCAACGTTGCCAGGGGTCTGGTTCTGGGATTTAGAGGGTGTTGTTGAGAGGGGAATCCGCGTATCTTGTGTCACCCCCGCCGCCCAGTACCTGCATACTTCAGAATATAAACAAGCGGCAGTTGTTGTTGTTGGGGGTTGCATTGCTAGCGCTCATAGCGTTTTACTAGATGTCATGTTATGAAGAATTCTAAAGGGAAATCTTACCCAGATGTGTGCGGTGTTATTTTGGCACGTGCCTTCGGGACTGGAAGTGTGTGTGTGCGTGTGCGCGTGTGTGCGCGCGTGTGTATGCATCATGTTTCAAATCATTATCATGTTGTTTTACTTGCACTTATTGTGAGGTACGCTGAGGTCGTCTACTATGCCGTTATAACATTTGACAATGAAAGAAGTCACGACAATGGTTTATAAAAAAGCATTTTTAGGAGTCGGAAACTTAATTCAGATTTCCTGGATACATCACATATTCAATGGCAGTGTTGATAAACCCCAGTACTGATCTCGATAAAATAGACCTAAAAAAACTGTTAGGAGCTAGAATAACATGATGGCAATAACAACTAGGTCTATCCACTCCGCCAGAGAAGGATGGTTTACTTCGCTTGCACCCATGCAGTCATATGGAGAGAGAGAACAAGCAATTGAGTCATGTTATGGGGATTCCTAATCCCTTCCTTCGCCAGTGGTTGGAAGGGATTTCACAGCTGTAGCTCAGCTGTCTCAAGTCATAATTAACCTCTGCTCCTCCGTGTTGTAGAAACGCAACAACTAAGCTCCTGTTGTATTGCTAAAGGTTTTTTTGCTTCTATAATAGTCAAAAATACAATAACCCAGATATTTATGGTCCGAGTACAAGTCACCTTTGATATTTCCCAATACTTTCTTGTCTTTCGTTTGGGCCACGGTTGTCAAACAGGGCGCAGTGTCAAACCTGTTACCAACACACACAATATTTAAACGGCTGTTCTGCGGAACAGCCCTCGGTGTTTCCCGTGACCTGTGTTTGAGGAGCGGAGATGCTGGGCAGTTGTTGCACAGTGTGCTGTGTGGTTGAATGTAATAACCTGTGTGTGCGTGTGTGTGTGTGTGGGGGGGGGGGTAATGTTTGAGAGAGCCGTCATTGAAACGGGCCAACCCCGGGGTTTGAGGGGGGGGGGGGGGGGGGGGGGGTAATAATGAGCAGGGGCGGAGGGGGACGCTGCTTGGGAAGGAAACGGCCCGCCTTGTTTGTTATCCTGTGGGGATAAATCTATTTAGGAGGCAGGCTAACTGCGCTGTACCGGGGGAAATTAGCCAACGGCAAGCGTGCAGGGGGGGGGCCTGCTGTACCGTTATTGACAGGAGATTCAGTTACCAGATCGTTGAGAAATCTATGGCTCTGTGTGTGTGTGTGTGTGACATTGGGAGTGTGTGTGTGTGTGTGTGTGTGTGTGTGTGTGTGTGTGTGTGTGTGTGTGTGTGTGTGTGTGTGTGTGTCATTGTCCATGTGTGTGTGACATTGTCTATGTGTGTGTGTGTGTGTGTGTTTGTGTGTGTGTGACATTGTGTGTTTGCGCGTGCGTGTCAGATGCGTGTGACAGTGATAGGACAGACTTTGAGACTACACCATCCAACAAATACATTTATAATTTTGGTTAGTGCTACCTGATGATTTTATCTATTTTATATCATTGTTAAAAAAAAGGGTTTTATCCAATTTTTTTTTTATATATCTTTATATTGTTCTTTCCTTTTTAAGATACAACCAACGTGTTGTGTGGGGAGACGTATGCATCCATACGTCTCCCGACACAACTCACTGTGAGTCACTGACGCCCAGTCCAGGAGCGGGCTGTTTGCTCATTTGAATACTGGCCATTTTGTTATCACTTGCATCTGTGTACACAGCGCCTAGCCAAAACACACTGGGGGGCAGGTGGCAGGTGACCCTTGTTAGCATCCGACAGAGATAACAGCCAGCGCTGGCCTGCCCCCCGTCCCTGTAGGCGCCCTTACCAGAGCCTACGTGATAACATTGTTAAGCAACGACATAACCCGGTCATTTGCATTCGCGTCGCACCCAACCCCCCCCCGCCCCGCTGTTTCTAGCAACACAAGCCATCCACCCACCCCCATGTTCCTCCCTCAGTGCCAGTAGCCGTCCCCTTATCCGCGACACCCGATTACATTACGCTATCATCGACGTACGATAGCCGAGCTAACAGATCTGTCGGTAACCGTGGCGGCTCGGTGAAAGCGTTGCGTCTGGTACCACTCAATGCTGCCCTAGGCGGGGGCGTCTGCCACGTCGCTTTAAAGCCACGTCCGCTCGGAGCGACGGGCCGCAAGCGAGCAGAACGGACAGAATGAAGGGGAGGGAGAGATGGATAGAGGGAGGGAGAGATGGATGGATAGAGGGAGGGAGGGGGGGAGGGAGGGGGGAGGGAGGGATGGAGAGCGAGGGGGAGGGAGGGAGGGAGAGCGACAGCTGTGTACAGTGTACAGCTGTTCTATTGAATGGCGATCGAAAATTCGCGGAGCTCTGACTCATCAGTTCTGCGCGGGCACTGGCACTCAGACGGCTATGTCATCAATGGGGAGGGGGGGAGATAGAGAGGGAGAGAGAGAGTGAGGAAAGAGGGGAGGGAGAGAGAGAGATAGGGAGAGAGGGGAGAGAGAGAGAGAGAGAATCAGTTATTAGTCAGGCTGCGTTGCTTTTCGCGCCGTGTTTATGTACGAACGATCATCAACTGCATGTTAAGCAAGCCTTCAAAGAAATATACTGAGAGAGAGAGAGGGAGGGAGGGAGAAAGAGGGAGAGAGGGAGAGACATGAAAGGTTGGGAGGGGCTATTGATGAGGAGGCGGACGACGTGGAGGAGGACTGGGGGGGGGGGAGAATGGAGGAGTAAAAGGTGGACATGTGGGAGGCAGAAGAGGAGAGAGGAGGAGAGGAGGAGATCTGGGGAAAGCCAGTGGTGTGGTGTGACGAGCAGGAGGAGGAGGAGGAGGAGGAGGAGGAGGAGGAGGAGGAAGAGAAGGCGTGATGCTCATAGTAATCTCTGCATGTATACCCCGGACACGCCACCATGTTCTCCATTAAGCCAGTGCCACACACCGGGGACATACTGCTAATTTCCCCCGACCTGATTACATACATACTGTGATGAATATCATTATTTAATGCACCCCGGGCCGTCCCCGCCCCAAGCCCGCGTGTCTCTTGTTCGTTCACAATCCATCCGTCATCACGCCGGCAATTAGGCTTCCGACTCCTTCATGTGGGGGCTGTCTCGAATGGCAGATTGGCCCCGTGTCAGAGGACGGGGCGTGCGCGGTCGGTAACGTGATCTGCTGCTTGAGCACCGGGCATGAAATTGGGGAAATACCCCCATAAAAAAAAGAGAAAAAGGAAGCAAAGGGAGGAAGGGAAAAAAAAAAAGTAAATGGAAATCAACATTCAGAGGCTGTCAGCGGAGCGAGTGCAGCAGCACCCCGTCGTGTCACGCCAGCCAATAGCGCGCCGTGCTCCCGACAGGGGTGTCCCGTCATTGGCTGGGGAGAGGGAAAAGTGGGCGGGGCCCCCCCCTTGCCAGAGCTCCGGTGGGCAGGAAAGGGGGCCGGCTTTCGGGGCTGGATGGCTGGGCTGTGTGTGAGGCAGAAAGTTAAAGTAGACACTCTTCTGCTGCCTGCCCGCCTGCCTGCCTCGCACCCTC
This sequence comes from Gadus chalcogrammus, assembly GCF_026213295.1. Lineage (NCBI taxonomy): Eukaryota > Metazoa > Chordata > Actinopteri > Gadiformes > Gadidae > Gadus > Gadus chalcogrammus. The sequence continues at coordinate 32,958,125 of NC_079415.1, read as the reverse complement.
CTCACAGAGAGAGAGAGAGAGCGTCAGAGAGAGAGAGAGAGAGAGAGAGAGAGAGAGAAAATCCCTGGCATGGGCCTGTGGCTGCACAACTCGACAGCTCCAGTGGAATGACAACAGTTCACATGGTCATTAACTCCAGTCGCTGAGGCTGAGCAGAGAGAGCGAGCGAGAGAGACGCAGCCTGACACAGAGAGAGAGAGAGAGAGAGAGAAGCTGGATAGCGGCACGCTCCGCAGAAGAACAGGGGCTTCCATGTGCGCGGTGCCCGGGCCGTAGGAGGAGAGAACACACGCAGCAGCAGCAGCGAGGCAGAGAAAGAGGGAGAGAGAGAGACGCACGCCAGACTCCATAACACGAGGTGGGCAAAAAGCATTCCCTGGGTTTGGCTTATTTTCTTCTTGCTTTTTTTTTCCCCCTTGCTTTGCTTTCTCTTTTAGACTTTTTTTTCCTTGAGGTTTGCTGCAGTGTGCTGCATACCAACCTTGAGCTGGGAAGGGAGAGGAGATACATGGAGAATGACAGAGAGAGAGAGAGGGAGAGGGTGAGAGAGAGCGGAGGAGAACGGTTCATCTACATCAAGCGAGTGAGAGAGTGCGAGCGCTATAAGAGCGAGAGAGGGGAGGAATGTGTGCATGAGAGAGAGAGAGAGAGAGAGGGAGGTAGAGGGAGAGTGCATCGAGAGCTCTTGGAGCTTCCAGCAGCCACGCAGTGTTTAACTACTCTCGCTGCAGTCCCCCCCCCCTCCCCCAGCCTCCACCCCCTCCTAGTGCTGGAATGGACTTTCTTTTTCCTACTGTGGAAGCAGAGGTTTTATCACAGCAGTCACCCAAGCCCCCCCACCCTGAACCCCATAACCCCTACGGCTTCACATGGGCTTCATATTTTTTTTTCCGGGGTGCAGGAGACCCTAGCGCTTTGGTTCCGTATTTCCCGCTATCGTCACAAAGTCGATTGCTTTCTGTGTGTGTGTTCATCTTCGGCTGAAAACACAAGGCCAGATCGCAATGTCTTTTACAAAGATTGCAGGGTTTGATACAGAACACGTGCGCAGGGCTGTGTTCAGCGATGGGGGGCTTTGCAGGGGCTTTTGTCTGTTTTTATTTTCGTAAAAAAAAATAAAAGACCACGCTCGGCTATAGTGAAACTTTCTCATTTCCCGTCCCTGGGATTGTTTGATGTGCTTCCCTCCGCTTGGGGTTGGCCGTTGTTGACTGAGCTCTGCTTGGTGCAGTATGGCTGACCGAGCCTCTGGTAGTTTGAGGGAAATCCTGGAAAAGTTTGAGCATTACTAGCGCCATCGGTCCAGGATTTGAGTTCTCCAAATCAGAGCCATGAGCTTGACAACTTTTCCAGGATTCTTCCCAGACAGGGAGTTAATGTTGCAGAACGGGATTTTCCACAACACGCATGTGAAGCATTACTTTATTTTATCACGAAACAGGCAAGCTTGACGTTCCCACTTTAAGGATAAAGGTCGGGAGGCTATCAGGATAACTTCCTGTCGAAGTGGGGAAATCTCTCCTTGTTTTTAGTGAGGACAGGCAGGCTGATGACATGTGTGTCTCTTAGCAGACACCCTGCTTAACATGGAATTAAAGTGATTCATGGTGCTTAAGGGTTTTGAGGGGGGATTTAAACCTATGCTCCATAATTGATGCTTGAATTGCTCAGATGTTTTCTCTCAGTTTTCCTTACAGTTTCTCTTCTGTCTGCGACGTGCAGTGAAGTCTACACACCACTCATTGGTGTGTTGTTAATGCATATCCATTTCAAACCTCAACGTTTTTTATGTGTTTCTGTTGTTCCGTGGCTATTACTCTCACTGACTGGCCTACCCACAATAACAATAATGATTATTATCGATTATGTTCAGAGTGGTTGACATGTAAGCATTTGTGTCACCGTAACTTTATGGTATTTTATGATATTAACTGTTAACAGTTATGCCTAAATAAATAGCAATACTTAGAATAATAAGCATTCTGCCCCCCAGTTGCCCTCTAAATATGTCGCTCATGGATCAAATAAAGGTTGAATCGACTGGATGTGAATTGGCTTTTTGAAGGCTGCTTTAACATCATATCAGTATCCCATACAGAGCTGAAAGGAGCTTACGCCAGTGAACTCGGATAACACTTACGAAACCGAAGAGCTATCCTAATCTCTGCAATTATCACGCTGAACTTTTACATTAAGGGCCTTAATGTCCTGTTGATTATTATGTTCATGACTGGCTCTGGCTGCTGGCTATAATTAGATGATCGCTGGGTTGACTTTACGCCTAGGCATGGAGACGTAAAAGCGCATGCACCCCACCCAAGGGGAAGTGGCCCGTTGACTCGATACAGGCAAGGTCCCGGCCCCCGGGGTCTGGGACACACACACTTAAAGTATCCCGATTAACAACACATTTACAGATTAACCCAACCTGAACTTACTCCTTTTCCCCTGTTAAAGGCACATGAGCGTATTGTTCTTCGTTTATTTTTTGGGCAGTGCGTCTTCTTATTCTCTTGTACTCGATACCCGGGTGATTTCCGTGTCGCTGTGGTAACGATGATCGTAAAAAATGAATGAAGTGCAGCGGAGCCTTCGGCTGCTTGGGAGCCATCGCATGAAGGGCTGTCATTGAGTCAGAGAAGAAGCATACTATAGCCATCCAAACAGATTGGCCAGCGGGTAATGAAGACGGGGGGAATGACTCCATAAACATTAAACGCCGGAGCCAGACACATTCAGAACCACTGGCGGACGATTTTTTAACCAGATAATCACCGGCAATTCACACGACAGGGCTTGTACGGCAGAGAGCATCATGGGAGTTTGTACTTTGCCATATGGAAAGGAGTGAAGAGGGATTTAGCGGTGTATAATCCTTAATCAACGTAAATATACCGTGGATTGGGCTAATGAAAATGATGTATTCGCCACGTTGCTTTAGCCAAAGCTGTGGTCGATTTAAGCTAACAATGTCTCCCTGTACGGGAAAATCTTTTCACAGTGAATTACTATGAAAGCACCAAAAAAGCATTACTACCAACCTCAATAACTAAGATATAATGCTATGCTTCCAAGATGGAGGCGATCATTGCAAGATGACGTTGTGATGCTCAAGTCCTATATTAGTTTTTATTACCTAACACGCTGAGGGAAAGCCAAGTGGGACACTTGTAAAGCGGTATTATACATTGAAAAACAAGAATCCATTAAAACACATTTGCATAGCCCAATAATTCTACCACACACGCACACACACATACACACAAAGACAGACAGACAGACAGACAGACAGACAGACAGACAGACAGACAGACAGACAGACAGACAGACAGACAGACAGACAGACAGACAGACAGACAGACACACACACACACACACACACACACACACACACACACACACACACACACACACACACACACACACACACACACACACACACACACACACACACACACACACACACACACAATATTGCCCTCAATCAACCAACAAAGTCTACCACTATTACCACTAAACAATCCCCCTTGTAGTGCAGAACCCTGATACCGTGTATTAAGTTAGCACGCGGCGCTAATGAGAAACGCCTGGTTCCAGCGCAGCACGCTAGGCCGCGCGGGTCACTGGGGTTTAGCTAAGGCTATTATGATATGGGGAACCTCTATCTGCTGACTGTGTGAAACGCGGCTCGCGGGCGGTGCTACGTTGCAGTAGCTTAGCCTCAGCGTAGCCCCTGCTTATGTCTCTCCCCCTACCCCCCCCCCCCCCCGTTTTTTATCCCCGGTGCCATTGAACCTGAGGGCTGCCGCAGCTTATGCCAAACCAAAGACAATTTTCTTTACAAGCATCACAATGTCCGTGTGTTGAATACCGTACTGCGCCCCAGGGTACGGACCCACCCCCCCCCCCCCCCCCCCCCCCCCCCCCCCCCCCCAACCCCCCACCACACTCCCCTGCAGTAAACCTTCCCAAGGAAAGGAGAGAGGGCAACGTTTGGAAACTGGGCGAGCGAGCGGGTGCAGCCACGTGGAAATAGAGGCTAGGGTTGTCCGTCTCAATGACGGCAGGGTTGCTGATAAAGCCGTTACTGTTGAAGGTCCGAGCCCCTTTCCATGACGAGTGGCACACATTGAGGTGTTCCCCACTTCCCCGAAGACTTGTTCCATTATTTTCCCGTGCAAATATAGAACGTAGAAACTAAAACGGCGGCTTGTCGTCACTAAATACATTTTCATGCGTTCAAATACGCCCATCAACATTTGCATGGCTCTTGTTCGTCTTTAAAATCGTGTCTTTTTGCAAGCGATAGTTCAGCAAAAAGACCCGTTTTGCTGAACTATTTATTTCCTATTTACGCCTCGTCACGCCTGTAAACACAACCCAGGGGGGGCATGTGGCTCAGGGGGAAGAGTAGGGGGGTTGGCTGGTAACCGCAAGGTTGCTAGTTCGAGCCCCGGCTCCCTCCTACCGTCCGAGTGTCGAGGTGTCCCTGAGCAAGGCACCTCACCCTGACTGCTCCCGACGAGCTGGCTGTCGACCTGCATCGTTGAATCCGCCGGCAGTGTGTGAATGGGTGCGTGAACGGTTGAACGTCAGGAAATGTCGCAAAGCGCTTTGGATAAAAGCGATATATAAATACAGTCCGTTTTTTAAAGCTTGGCCGAAAGAGGAATCTCTTCGTCGGACCACAGCAAGTCGAGCTTCGGCGCGCCTTGGCGGCTCGCCGTAGGTGCGAAGGAGGCGCCGGCGGTAATGGCTTCCATGTGTTGTATCCAGAGGTCAGGCCAATGACTTTCACTGCAACCCTGCTGTCTCTCCCATTCAATTAGGCCGACGTGCCGGAGGTAATGCCTCAGCCAGCTGGCCTCCGGGCTAACCCAGGGTAATCCATAAAGTACCAGCGCCATCGCACCTTGTGCTTATGTATATCCATCCATACATCCTATCACGCCCTGCCTGCGTTTTGTCCTGGAAGGGGGATTGGGAGCCTCTCCAAATCCCGTCCCCCTTCCAGGACAAAACGGAGGTAGTCAAAAAACGGAGGTAGTCAAAAAACTGAGGTAGTCCCAAAGGACTACCTCCTTTGGGAGGTAGTCCTCTATCACAATTCCTAACCGTCCGCGTGTCGGGATAGACAGTAAATCTGGTTCATCGTAGTAACGCTGCAATGAACTTTTCCGCTAATGAGCCCGTATTGTGATCGGAAGCAATTACTTCCAATTAAGCCATTTTAACCATCCCGTATTTAATTAATGGATCTTGACAACATACTCCTCCGTGATGCATCAGCTGGTATGATCGTCCGTAGGGCCAACC
>NC_079415.1:32941805-32952709 GCF_026213295.1 Gadus chalcogrammus | reverse complement strand
CCCCCCCCCCCCCCCAGTTAAGACACAACTTTAAAGCTCTCAGTTATAAAGATGAAAACAAGGGTCTGTATATGAGCAGCTGTCGCCACTCCCCGGTCTCCCCCCCTCCCTCCACACCCTCCCGGTTCAAAACAGCCAATTTGCACCACCCCCCCCCCCCCCCCCCCCCCCCACACACACACACACACATTCTACCACCTACCCCACCCTTTCTGTGTGTGTGTATCTTCCTCTGTGTGTGTCTGTGACGTGTGCGTGTGTGTGTCGGAGGAGGAGAGACACACCCAGGCACATGCGCCCGGGACTTTGGGCCAGGCCGTGCCAACGTGTGTGCCAGAGGAGATGTTTGAACCGTTGCCCTCGGATTCCGCCCCCCACACATGCTCGGTCGTTAACATCGGAATCCTCAAATCGGAATCCACGAATCGGAATCCGCAAGGAGCTGTTTTTTTCCCACCGCTAGCTATTAAAGTTGTATGTCGAAGCCCTTTTTCTAAGACGGTGCTATTTGAAGGGCTGAATAATGTAGGGATATTCCTACGGCCCTTTGAATGATTAAGGGTGTTAGAGGCTTGAAAGGTTGACTGTAGAGACAGGTCCCTGCCACAGTCGGCGCCTGTGATTCCACATTCGGTCCCAGGGCACTCTGACGGTACGACACTGCAGGAAAACCAATTTAGCCTTCTGCTCCTTTGTCCAGAGCCTTCCTTATCTTATCAGACAATTATCAGAGAGCCGGAACGAAGTCTGTACATTCATTAACCTGAAAGGATTAGAAGTCAGGATCTGTCTCCTTCTTATCTTAGCTCATTCACCACGGCAATATAAAGTACCATTGTTTCCTGAGAGTCTGATTGGCTGTTTCAAACATGGGGATGTTTGTGGATGCTGTTGATATTTAAACACCCTGTAAGATTAGTCCTGGTTGGTTATATAAGGAGATGAAGCTAGCTAGTTAGTGTTGGTTTAATTTTTGCTTTTTATTTGTGTTTGTGTCCGTGTAAAAGTGGGCATGCCTAGCTAGAGTGTGTTTTTTGTGCGAATTCGTGCAGTGCTCGTCTTGGACGCGGCGTTGCGCTCGTGGCATTCCTTCCGCACCTTCGTTTGTCGGACGCAGACGTCCCTCGTCCGCCCTCCCCTCTCCCCTCATTCCCCTCCCCTCCCCTCCCTTCCACCCACGTCTACGTAGAGCCAGAGAGGGAGGGGAGGAGGGAGGAGGAGGAGGGGGGAGAGATAGAGTGAGAGGCGGGGATGGGGAGGCGGGGAGGGCGTGTGGGTGAGGGTGGAAGGGGGAGTAAATCAATCCCTCATAGTAAAAACTCAGAACACTATCGCCGTCGTACGCGCTCGCCGGGATAACGATTTCTCCCTAAACCGACGAGAAGAAGAACATTTCAAATAACATAACCTGTCGCGCGCAGGCAGAGTCACGCGCGCTGTCCGCCGGTGGAGCGCGAGCAGCCAGCCGCGCGGGGTTTAAACTGTTCTGGACGGAACAGTTGGTTTTTCTCCCCGGTCGGCGAGAGCGAACTAACGGGGGGGGAAAAAAAACACACCGGGATTACGAAGAGTTCACGAACAACAAGCGCGTGAAGAATTGCGTGGCGCTCGCCAGCCGCTTTCTCCTCCGTTTCCTTGAAGGGGGAAGACTGCGCGCGGGGATAATGGAGTGGCTGTCCCCGTCCTGTCTCCCTATCGTCGTCCTCTTGATGCACTGTGAGTCTTTTTAGATGTGATTTGCTCGGTGTGTATGTGTGTATGCGTGTGTGTTGTGTGCGTGTGTGTTTGGCATCTGCGTGCGTGCGTGTCAATGCTCGCGCTCTCCGCTTAGGATAAAGGCTTAAAGATGATTAAATGGACAAGCCAGCATTAGTGTAATTTAACCAACGATCCTGGCATTTAAAACCATTCTTTCTTGATTCTGGTGCATATTGTGTCTGCCCTGTTTATGTTTTTCACTCCCAAACTTTCTAGGACTCGGAGGTTCGGGGTGCAAACCCCAGTTTTACCCCCATTCGCCACTTTTTGTGGACCTACTGAAAGTTTAATCTGAGTTGTGGTTGTGAGGGCTCCATATAGGGGCTGTCGGCTGTTTCTCTCGCATATTTGTATTGATGGAAGATGATCATTTTGCTTATTTATTTACACTAAAGAAAATCCAACGTTTGACGCTTTTAAAAAAGCAAAAAAAAACGCATTTGTGGGTAAAAAAAAGTAGTTGACCTATTATTATGTTTATTAAGTCACCTAAATAACTCATGAAATGGGGAATATTCCACCTCTTTAATTAGCTGTTCCAGACACGCTGTCTGCCACCACAGATCAGTCGATCACAACGAATACCTGGTGGCCGCTGGCCCAAAACCCAATCCGATGAGCTCGGTGACCTCGATTCTCCTTTTCGTTCCCATCGCGTTCCCCCAAACTGCCACCTGTTATCGGGAGGTCGTGAGTTCACGGGAGGTCCCAAGCCAGAAAGTCCTTGGCAAAGGATTTTAAATAATCAACTTGGCATAACATAATGCGTAGCCCGGGGCTGCACTCTCTCGGTTACTATATTTAGATATTAAACAGTGTAAATGTAATTGGATGGTCTCGAATACTGACTGTCTGAATGTAAGATTAAATGCATCTATGTTACTTAGGGTGGTCTGCCTGCCTGCCTCCCTCCCTCCCTCCCTCTCTCCCTCCCTCCCTCCCTCCCTCCCTCCCTCCCTCCCTCCATCCTTTCCTCCCCCACACGCACCCTATCTGACGCACACATACACACACGCACAAAGACAGCTGTTGCTCAGTGCAGGGTTACAATTATACAGTGGAGCTTTGTTCTAAGGATCGCGAACACACACACACACACACACACACACACACACACACACACACACACACACACACACACACACACACACACACACACACACACACACACACACACACACTACCCTCCCCTCTCCTTGTTTTTTCTGAATCTACCACATCACTCTAGCAATACATTTGACTTATTTAAAGCCCCCCTAATTGATTGTCAGCCTCTCAGCATATGCGCGCATATATAGCGCAAGTGTGCGCGTGTCGTGTGTTCTCCTCGATGCTCGCGCGCCCTTATCTCGCTTAATCATAATTAAAAAGTACTTTAATTAAGGCAGTGTAGGCGGTGTCTTTGACCTGCTAGCGCCCGTGGGACGCTGCGCGCGGACCGCAGAGCTGTAGGAGCGGGGCGCGTGCCAAGAAACAAATGTGCCCATCTATTTTTTGCTCGTGCAGGAGGGGGGTCGTGCGGGGGCGGTCACCGTCTCTCGCTTTCCTGTGTGTGTGTGTGTGTGTGTGTGTGTGTGTGTGTGTGTGTGTGTGTGTGTGTGTGTGTGTGTGCGTGTGCGTGTGCGCGTGCACGTGTGTGCGTGCGAGCGTGTGTTTGGGTGCCCGCGTGTGTGCGTGCGGGTTTGAAAGTCTGTTGGTGTTTTTGTTTGTGTTTCCTGAGTTGAGATGCCATCTTTTACAGCCACTTTGTCTAATGGTTCTCTCCAGTTCTCTCCAGACATATATCCGCGGTCGTGACTGTCTGCGTGCGTGTCTGGGTCTATGCGTGGTCCGCCGTGTCTGTTTTTTCGTCCCGAAAGTCACGATTCGAGTGCCAAATATGAGTGAGCAAGCGGTGCCACACCCATACTGATGCAGGACCCCCTACTTTTTAACCTTCTGTGCGTGTGCGTGTGCGTGTGTGTGTGTTTGTGTGTGTGTGTTCTTGCCTGCCTGTGTGCCTCCCTGTCTGTCTGTCTGTCTGTCTGCCTGCCTAACTGTCTGTCCGCTGTGTGTTGGTGTGTGTCTGTGTGTGCGTGCGTGCGAGCGTGTGTGTAAGTGCGTGCGTGTGTGCGTGGGCGGCGTCTTTTTGCTCAAGGTTGCGTGCCAGAGATAGGCAACGCGCAGGCCTCCTCGGTTCGTATCGACGGTGCGCTGCGATACTCGCTCGTGTCTGGGAGGCAATTAAGACGTCACTGATAAACCGTTACGTCTTCTGCTCCCCGGCGTTTACTCCACCACCGACGTTATCTGATTGGCTCGTCCTTGTAGTAAACCGAGGTTAGCGACACAATAGGCCCATTTACTACCCAACCACGCCATCAATCAATGGACACAATAGTATCAAGATCAATAATCAATTGGCCATTATGTAATGGTTATATGTTTGCGTATGATTGAAATGTACATAACGGTCAAACGTTAGCCTAGCGTGATTAGCCTAATCACAAAGACGGAGGTATTTCTTCATAACATCTAATTAATATTAATATCCCCCCACAACCTATTCCGGAGAATCCTTCCAGAAGATTCCCAAACTCCAGTCCGGACCTGTTTCCTGTTCTTCCCGCTCCCTTGTCACCTTTTCCCGCTCTGCCTTTGTTACCATAAGAGGCGGCCATGTTGTTGTTCTCTCCTTGAGGGAGCTGCTCGAACTCCTCTGTGATTCCCTGCTCTCTCCATGATTAAGTGAGCCAGCCATGGGAGCGTCAGACATCAGTCTCCCATCTACTCCGGCCTCTTCTCCCGGCGGTCCTGGAGATCCTTGAAGCGTTAGCGATAGACAATCGAGAACTTCCGCACTCCTTGCCTGTCCTTGGTCGATCTCTCCCCCTCTCTCTTACTCACTTACTCTCTCTCCCTCACTCAGACTCTTTCTCTCTCTAACTCTCACTACCTCACTCCCTCTCTCTCTTCCTCCCCCCTCGCTCTAGCCTTCTCTCTCTCTCCTCCTCTCCCTCACTCACTCTCTCTCTCTCTCTCTCTCTCTCTCTCTCTCTCTCTCCCTTCATCTCCCTCTCTCCTCCTCTCTAACTCTCTCCCTCCTTCCCTCCCCCCTCTCCCTCCGCTCTATCGCTCTCTCTCTCTCTCTCTCTCTCTCTCTCTCTCTCTCTCTCTCTCTCTCTCTCTCTCTCTCTCTCTCTCTCTCTCTCTCTCTCCCCCTCTCTCTCCCTCCCTCCCCCCTGTCTGTCTGGCGCTCTCCTTCCGTCCATTAGTGGGCCGATACTGCCCTGGGGGGTGGGAGGGGGGGGGGCGGGGGGGCGACGCCTCAAGGCCGGGGTGGTAATCTTGTTGCTCCTGGAGGACATAAAGGGGTGCTGGGGGGGTAGGGAGACGACACTCCGATCGGAGTGTCGGACTTTCTCTGAATGGGTGCCGCATCATTCCCGGGACGCGGTCGTCATTCCCGTGAGTGTGCTGTCGTCGCCGTGGCTCTGTTGCCGTCCGCGCTGCGCCATTGTCCTTCCCGTGTGACGCTACTGTCTTTCACGTGACGCTATTGACATTGCTGTGACACTATTGTCAACAACAGTATTGTTAATCACGGTGACACTTTGGTCATCGAAAGTATTGTCATTCACGTGACACCGTCGGATACAAAGGCCGGCTGACATGAGCCAACGTCGGTGTTCACAGGGTCAATTGTCAACAACAACAACAACAACGCAAATCGATCATTTAGAATACAATGCCCTAACATTTCGCCATTCAGAAGAGGCTTTTCTCCAAAGCCACCTAACAGGGGAAGCTGAGAACAATGGACACACAAACCAAAACAGAACAATGACTAATGCTGTTTTCCCCAGTAGCATATCGGGAAAAAGCTAGGAACAATCATGGAAAGAAAGTTGCCAGTGCTTCGGCCACATTATGTTTTCTTTACTCAATATGGCTGACTTCCTGTTTAATACAGCCACACTTCCTGTGACTTCCTGGTAACCTTTTGGTGGTTATTTGGCCTCTATTCATTGTCCTCCTTTCAGCGGGGGGAGAGAGGGGGGAAACTTGTGGTTAAACTACCAGACTTTTCCAGTGATAGATTTACAGTAACCTGGCCCAGAAGTTACCTCATCTAACAAATTGAGTCGGACTGTTAGCTGGCGGATGCTACGTTGATGCTACGGTGACGGTTATTGCTTGAAGTTGCGGTCTACTCGCTCGTCACAAAGACAAGCCTTGTGTTCTTTTTATAGTCGTTATTCATGACAAGTTGATGCGGTCGATGAATCCTGGATAATATTAGAACTTTTCTGTTTTAGGAAACTGTTTTATGTTGCGTCAGATCCGAATCTGTTTGTCCTACTTATAGAAACAATGACAGGAACGTTTGTGTGTATGTGTGTGTGTGTGTGTGTGTGTGGATGTGTGTGTGTGTGTGTGTTTGTGTGTGTGCACATGTGTGTGTATGTAAATGCGTGCCTGCGTCCGTGCATGTGTGTGCGTGTGCGCTTGCGTGTGTGTGTGTGTGTGTGTGTGTGTGTGTGTGTGTGTGTGTGCGTGTGAGCGTGTGTGTGTGTGTACATGCGTCTGTGCGCTTGCATGTGTGTGCCTGTGCGGTCATAATTTTTTCATCGGTTGTTTTAAGTGAATTCTTCCTTCGATGTCTTATTATATTTTCATCTTCCTCAAAAGCCGTCTTAAGTCTTCCGATGCTCTCTGCTATACTTCAGGGCATTGGAGACCGGGCGGCCAACATAAAATATGGAATGTAATTAAGAATAAGAAAGGGCGGATAAAAGTGTCTTTATACTGCTGGTGTGACGTCCAATCCTCCAGAACCCGGCCATGTTTCCTGAGGATCATCCGAGTCCGTCAACAGGATGGACAAATAATAACCCAATGGACCAATCAGCTTTCCAGGAAATGTCGCTCCCGTTTCCTGTTCCTGTTTGGATGCAGAAGTAACGTGTTGATGACACAGAGGCCGACTCAACAAAACGACCGTCCGAAACGTACCTAAACCGCTCTAAACCAGTATCCCTCGTCTTCTGGGCTAACCTAGCTAGCTGCCTGGACACCACTAGCTAGTGACTTCGACGCCCCCTGAAAACCTATCTTTAACCAAACATACGGCGGTTTGCCCTGCGTGACCCCGGCGGGATTAAGAGCGTCAGGCTAGTCTTAATCCGCTCCACGGCTCCTCTGATCTCGCTGTGAGAAAGCTCAACCAACCCGCCGACCAACTGCCGCTAGCCCGTTAGCTTCCACGGCTAGCTGGCGTCCACGACGTCGAGGCGGGAGATGGCCGCGTTTATGGCGTTATCCTTTCGCGTGTTTGGGCGTTGTGGTCTTTGTCTTGCTTGTACACCCCCTCCCCAATGGATGAGAAAATATGTTGTGTTTTGAACTAAACTTACCTCTCTCTCTCTCGCTCTGTGTTTCTGCTTGTCTGTCTCCCTTTCTTTTTCTCACGGTTCTGTTTCTCTCTCCAACATTCTCTCTCTCTCTCTCTCTCTCTCATCCTAATCTCTCTTACTCTATCTTTCTCTCATCCAAATCTCTCTCACTAACTCTTACTCTCCCTCTCTCTCGCTCTCATCCCAATCTCTAACTCTCTCTCTCTCTCTCTCTCTAACTCTCTCTCTCTCTCTCTCTCTCTCTCTCTCTCTCTCTCTCTCTCTCTCTCTCTCTCTCTCTCTCTCTCTCTCTCTCTCTCACTCCCCCCCCCCCAAACCCTCAGGTTCCCTCTGTTTGGCCGTTACCGTGACGACCACCCGGCACAAGGTGGAGGTCCGTGAGTTTGCAGGTGAGGGGCGGGCTCTACAGCGTTCAGGCGATAGACCCGTCGAATACAGATCGGCGGCGAAAGACTGCAAGACGATCGAAATGCCAAAGGAAAAACGAACTAAATCAGTGTGTGTGTGTGTGTGTGTGTGTGTGTGTGTGTGTGTGTGTGTGTGTGTGTGTGTGTGTGTGTGTGTGTGTGTGTGTGTGTGTGTGTGTGTGTGTGTGTGTGTGTGTGTGTGTGTGTGTGTGATGATGGCTGGTCTAAGCAGCCTCAACCAGCCCCGGGTCTGACCGCCTGGACTCTGGGGCTGGGTGAGGCTGCACACCTGTTGTTCGTTGGGTAATCAGCGTGCAACAGGTTGAACCAGCCGTCACCGCACACACCGAGTTCTCCTGCATGCCAACATGGAGCGCCAGGTATCATTATGAACAAGGTTTTACAGTAAACTGGCTTCAACACCACCACCACCACCCTGTGTACTTTGTCTAGAAGCACCCTAGGTGGACTCTGGCTGCCATCTCGGTGGCATCTAGTATGGACATTGTCACAGTTATTGCAGAATATTTATTAATCAAAAAAATGTCCCTTTGGATGAAATCGTCTGCTAAATGACCCCAACAAACACATGTAGTTAATATTTGATTGTAATTAATCGTAATTGTAATCACCAAGGCACGTCCCAGTTGTAAACACCCGAAAACTGTACACCAAACTAATCGAGCAGTCCCCCCCTCCCCCCCCCCCCCCCCCCCACCCCCCCCCAGACGCCGAGCTGTCCTGTCAGTTCAACACGGAGCGGGAGAACAACCCGCGCATCGAGTGGAAGAAGAAGGGCCAGGACGTCTCCTTCGTCTACTACGACGGGCACTTCAAAGGTACGGCCGTCTCCCGGACCAGGCGGTTCCAAGGTTGCCGACATACTGGTTCGTCTGACCCCTGGCAGGACCTCTCGGGTCCTGCCAGGGGTCAGACGAACCAGTATTTCGGTAGCATCGATAATGGCTTACTCATTGATTCATTCATTTCTAAGACCAGGCCCAAATGGTGTAGCTATGCTTGGGATGTTGTGTTCACTGGCTGCTTTGAATCGTTGACCAAGTCACAATAAATCGGGTTTATCTGAAAAGTATTTTCTCATTCTTCATCGTTTCGATGCATAGTGTGAGTGGGGGAACAGGAGGCATTTAATTGAGTTAAATGCCTTGTATTATGGATTCCATTGCGTATCTGAAGGGCTCGGCCTCCTGGTCTTTTATATGGACGCACAGCGGACAGATTTCGTGTGTTGTCGGTTATTTGTGACAGCGTGCGTCCGAAATGCCGTCGTTGAACTAAAAGCACTCGGGCTGAATCCCTCCCGACTAATTATCCAGCGACCTGCTGTTTGTTCCAGATATTGGTATTCCTGGTTCTGTTCCGCTTCATACTAGTGACGGATATTGCTCTTGAAATAAAATACAATTAGACAAACTCAAATCATTGTAATTTTTCTGAGAAGGACCAGAGACAAACGGAAGACATAACAGACTTCCTGCTTCCATAATGTACAAATAAGTAATAAGCACACCGTACTCAAACATCCACCATGATATAGAGCGACGAGCTTGTTCTTTCTGTTTACATTCTTTGCCGGGGAACGTGCCTTGATCTACAATCTATTTACAGCTATCTATTTTGTACCTAACTGTTGTCGACGACGACTGTGTGACCCCAGTTGTGTACACACACTGCATAAATAAACGCCCGCCACACAATAGCTCGATCAAGCTGGCATCTCGTGTCTTTTCCTACTAATGAATCAATCTATTGACCCCTCGTCCCCCCCCCCCCCTCTGCTCCAGGGCCGTTCGAGGGCCGGGCGACGATCCAGGGCGCCACGGTGACACTGCGTAGGGTGACCCAGAAGGACGCCGGGGAGTACCGCTGTGAGATCAGCGCGCCGATGGACTCGGTCAGCCTGGCCGAGACCAACATCACGCTCAGGGTCCTGGGTACGACGCGCGCGCGCATGTGTGTGTGCGTGTGTGTGTGTGTGTGAGTGGCGGGGGGGGCTGATTGGGTTCACTATATAGCACGCTGTGTGGGGGTGTGTCCCCGTTCTGGCAGCCATAAGCATTGTGAGGCTTAGTACCCATAATGCATTGAGGCCTAGTACCCATAATGCATTGAGGCCTAGTACCCATAATGCATTGAGGCCTAGTACCCATGATGCATTGAGGCCTAGTACCCATAATGCATTGAGGCCTAGTACCCATAATGCATTGAGGCCTAGTACCCATAATGCATTGGTATGTGTATTTAACAGCGCCGTATCCCATGATGCATAGCGGTTTTTATTTTCATAAAATTCATCCACTTCATGGTAGTGTCCGATCCATTGCTCTATTTCCTGACTTAATTCATTGCTTATTGGGGGAAGGTGAAAGACTTTGGACGTGGCCTGTGTTTCCAGAGATGGAGAAAAATAAATACTGACCTTACTTATGTAGTTCACACCCTTGTGTGTGTATGTGTGTCTTGAGGCAAAGATGGTTTATCTAAAAACGACTTTTCAATATTGTGATTCAAAAGAAATATTCTTAGTTTATTAATTACAGTTATTAGCAAGTCAAGCTAGCCAGCGAGAGAATGTTTTGTGCGCATTGTGTGTCCGTTGTTCAGTTGGCCGATTTCATTATTTTTATTAATGATCAACTCAAATGTGTTACTTTCCTTGCTAGAGAGCTTGCAGCCTTGTAATACTTAGATGCTTTCATTACAGAAGGGGGCAGAATTTATCAAATTATCTCGTCGATGTGTGTGTGTGTGTGTATGTGTTACCTTGAATGACTGAAACGAAAAAGAGCTGTTGACCAGTATTCTGTGGCCTATCTTTCTTTGTCATACAAGTATTTTATCTAATACTCCCACATATTAAAGTATTACATGTATACGTACATTTACGCTAAGCGTAAGATAATGGCCTCAAGGGCCATTATCTGAACCGCCCTTTGCTCAACTCATGCTAATTAAAAATTTGTCGGGGGAATCCCGATGACGAGGAGTTAATCCCAGAATCCCGACAAATAATCTCGATATCTCTCCCATTTTAATTGTTCAAGTTTTTCTACTCCCCCCCCCCCCTCTCTCCCCCCAGTGCCCCCCCACACCCCGCACTGCGAGATCCCCAGCTCGGCCGTGACGGGCTCTGTGGTGCAGCTGCGCTGTAGGGACCACCAGAGCATCCCTCCGGCCACCTACTCCTGGTACAAGGACAAGCAGCAGCTGCACCCCGCCCGCAACGCCAACGCCTCCTACCTGATCGACAAGCACAACGGCATGCTGGTGAGGCTGCGTGGGGGGGGGGGGGGGTTCAACATAAATTGCGACAACCCAACCT
>NC_079415.1:32919305-32936805 GCF_026213295.1 Gadus chalcogrammus | reverse complement strand
GAATGGTGAGAGAGAGGGGGAGAGATGGTGAGAGATGGTGGGAGAGATGGTGGAAGGAGATGACTTCAGGGCGTTTAAGTCTCTCGGGGCCGGAGTTTCGACGACGAGTTGAAACCAGCGGAAGATAGATGCCTTCTCACCCTTTTAACAAAAGACACTCTGAGCCACCAGAAACTCTGCCGGGAAAAAAACACAGCAGTGTCAAGTGTCAGTCAACGTGTCGTACACTAATGTCACTCACTCGTACACACAAGTGTCACTCACTCATACACGGCAGAGTGAATGAAGACGCTTTTAGATTCAAAAGCATTCAGGAAGGATTTTGTTTTATTCCATTAATCTTCCTCCACTCACGTGACCTATAGAGGAAAGCTTTTAATTTAATTGACCGCATCCCCTCCCCCCCTCCCCCTAACACACACACACACACACACACACACACACACACTCAGTGTTGTGGTGGTGAGTCGTACCATTTAATTGGCTGCAGAGTTGCACACTCACTCTGACATCAGAGAGACTGCATGGCTCACTAAAAGGCATGGCGTGTGTGTGTGTGTGTGTGTGTGTGTGTGTGTGCGCCATTAGCGCCCCCTTAAACCCCTAAACGCCCACCTCCCTGTGCCGGTCGACCTCTGACCTTTTGGACCCCCCCCCTGGTCACACGCAGGTCGTTTTGGATCTCGGAGTGTCACGACACACCCCACATTAGCAGCCAGAACCTGCACAGAACCGAAGACACGTGAGTGAGCCACATTGACTGATACAGGGGGGGAGAGAGAGGGAGACGAGGGGGAGAGGGATGTGGGAGGGCGGAGGGGGGATGGGGGGGGGTGGAGAGAGAGATGGGAAGGGCTTGCAGTGAAAGGGAGCGAGAGAGAGACCTGAGATGGAGGAGGGGCAAACCGAACGGGAGAGAGTAACAGACACGGAGGGAGGGAGGGAGGGAGGGAGGGAGGGAGGGAGGGAGGGAGGGAGGGCGGCCGGAGGAGATCGAAGGCCGAGGAACGTGATGAATCCCGTGAGCGCGTGTGTGTGTGTGCGTGTGCGTGTGTGCGTGAGAGACTGAGTTGCGTGCGCGGCCGGGCGCCATGCCAGCGCGTCTCTTCTCCCCGCACCGTCCACACATCGCCCGCTGCTATTTTATTTACTGTAACACTCGCTCTCTTCCGAGTTCACTGGGGCCGTTTGGTCCACCCCCCAACCCCCCCCCCCCCCCCCCACACACACATACACACAACCATACACACACACACATCCGCACCCCCCAAACACACAAGAAGGCTCTGCCATGTACATGTGCATTATTTATACAAGCCATAGGAGATGTGACTCAGGAATACAGCTGTCCCCTCTCTCTCTCTCTCTCGCCCCTCGCTCTCCCTCTCTCGCTCTCTCTCTCACCTCTCTCTCTCTCTCACCTCTCTCTCTCTTTCTCACTCTCTCTGTCTCTCTCTCGCCCCTCGCTTCTCTCTCTCTCGCCCCTCGCTTCTCTCTCTCTCTCTCTCTCTCTCTCTCTCTCTCTCTCTCTCTCTCTCTCTCTCTCTCTCTCTCTCTCTCTTTCTCACTCTCTCTGTCTCTCTATCACCCCTCGCTTTTCTCTCTCTCGCCTCTCTCTCTTGTCTCTCTCCCTGTCTCTCGCTCTCTCTCGCCTCTCTCTCTCTCTTGCCCCTCTCTCTCTCTCTCGCCTCTATCTCCGTGCCAGCGTCTTACTCCCCCCTCTCCCACACACACACACACACACACACACACACACCACCACGACCACCATCGCCACCCTACTCCCCCAATGTGATCTGGTTTGTCTTTGTCTTTCAGGTCCAATGTCAATTACGTGCCTCCGCCTCAAGAAGTGAGTAGAGTGCTTTAAAACCCCTCTCCTCCTTGTCCTCCTCTCCTCCTCTTCCTCCTCCAATTGTCTTTCTCCCCTCCTCTCCCTCTGCCTCTCTTGTCGGTTGACTGGCAGTAAGTGAAGATGACAGCGCAAAGGGAAAAAAAATAGAAAAAACGCTGACTCAGGCGTTACACGACGTTAA
The DNA here is from genome assembly GCF_026213295.1 of Gadus chalcogrammus. NCBI lineage: Eukaryota > Metazoa > Chordata > Actinopteri > Gadiformes > Gadidae > Gadus > Gadus chalcogrammus. Next base: position 32,934,769 of record NC_079415.1, on the reverse strand, counting down.
CGAAATGAGCGGTGGTGCATTTCTGATTGCAATTACCGCCGCCAAGACCCTCATATTTATGTTTATTATCGGGAATCGGTTTAGCTCAACAAAAAAGAAAAAAACGTTTCACGAAAATAGTGATTTTATAATTGTGTTGTTTTTCCACCCCTCTGGTCCAGCCGCAGGATTTCAAACACACCCAGTCGTTCATGCTGTGAGAAGCGGGCCTTCCACCGGACAACACGCACTGTCCCCCAGTAAGGTGCCAACACTCGACTCCTTCCATGCCGACTCACATCTCCCATCATAACTTGTGACTCCCGACTTATGACGACTTTCTTCCGTTCTGTCGATATCATGGTCTTTTTTGTGACTGGTTTATACGATTGGTAAAAAGGGTTGAGCAATACCGCTTATTTTTCTTGTTTTCTTTTGTCGTTGAGTAAACGATAGCGCTCTGCTTCCCCCTGGTGGTTCAATGTTGAAACTACACTTCCAATGCGCAGCCACTTACATTGGCCTCCATGACAGGAATATATTAAATATATCCTTCCTTCCCCACCTAGTAGGATAACTACCAACTATTTTTATTTTCTTAACCAAAGACGACATGTAGCTCAGCATAATTATCGAACTCGTATACAAGGGAAGTCTTCATAGGTGTATTTTCACCACAAAGCCATAGTTAGGAAAAAAAGGCCATTTCCATTGTAAAAATGGATTTCACCTCTGATAGCAAAGAGCCGGTTACCTCAGACTACAGTAGACCTACATGGCTTACACCAATACACCCCCCCCCCCCCATCGTAACAATGGAGATCTGTCTCCACTTACAACAAAATGGCTGGCGGCCTTTAGCCAGCCATGGAGTGAATGAGGTTTAGAAACCTGACAGGAAACCAAGCCCTACGGAAACCCCTTTCAAAACAAAAGCCCCGTCCCGGAGTGCCTGCATGGTCTTTTTCTTCAAGTAAAAATACCTTGTGCCTTTTTTTAATTTGTCTGCCGTATTTATCTCTGGAAATCAGTTTTTTACGTGGAGAATTTGCCTTACTTTTTCTTGTCTATTTTTGTGCCACTGTGTTGTATCATGTCGGAGTGTATGTTTTTGAAAACAAGGTGAGAGAGTGAGTTACTGACGTGAGGTGTAGCAGCTGTGCCAGTAATAAATACGTTTTCTATCAAAACATAACTCCCATGTGGTGTTTTTGCGTCTTTCTCATTGCTTTATGTCAAAGCCAACAATAATAGAAATACTGTAACGTCATTTATTGAGGGTGCGGATGCACATTATTGTTCGTTCCAGGCTTAGAGATTCCTCCTGCAGTCACAAACTAATCCGTGTGTCCAGCACCTCTCCAAGCAATAACGACTGGTTTCAGTTCAACACCGTTTATTAAATACAACATATGGGTGACTTAGACACACAACGTAGATAGATTTACTTGGCCACTTCGTCGTATTTGGGATCTGTAAGAGAAGACAGAAATACAAACGTGAGGTTACATTTATATTTAGGGCGTTGAGCCGACGCCTCTATCCAAAGCGACAATTACAATAAGTTGCTTTGGATAAGTGTTTATCAGCCTACTTCTATCCCTCGCCAACTCTTACGTGGCATCAAAGTACGCAATGGGGGATTATCTCAGGCGGTAGAGCAGGTTGGCTGGTAGCCTGAAGGTTGCTACTTCGATCCCCGTCTTCTGCTATCTGAGGTGAGGTGTCCCTAAGTGACACATCTTATCCTAACTGCTTCCGACGAGCTGGCTGTCATCTTGCATGGCTGACTCCGCCGTCGGTGTGTGTTGTGAATGTTAGGCAATATATGAAAAGGTAAAGGTAAATTGCTTTGGGTAAAAGTTTGAGGTTTTACCTAAAAGGTTGAGACGAGATAAAAAGATATAAAAAAAAACTGCATACGATAAGTCTGTATCGTTGTTGCGTTCCTTAAACTCAAAGCCTGCCATGATAAGACGCTATGATTTATAGCCGATCGCGTCGTTGCCTGAACTGAACAAAGAAGCTTGGCTCGCTCTTGATAGTCTGTGATTTAAGTCTATTTATAGAGCGGGCCCTAGAGAAAAGTACCAGTCATTGTTAGAGAAGAAAACCTTCAGCAGAACAGGAAAATGGCCGCCCTGATACTTTGTGAAACTGAAGGTACAATTTACTTCATTGTAAAAAAGCAAAGCTGTTAAAGGCGTAATTGTATGCAGCAAAATCACGTATTCTCCCCGTCAGATGGAGGGAATAATAGAGGATCTTAACCCTCTACCTTCAGCCAACTTCTACCGCCAAAAGTTATGTGCCGTCAAAATACGCAATGCATGCTGACACGTCAAGACATTTCACGATTTATCTCAAATACATGTTTTTACTGCCATCATTTCTGCGCTCCGATTGGTGAACTAACGAAGGATCGTTAATTGAGGTGACCTCAAAGTATTATGAGTATGCGGTGGTTGGACACACACACACACACACACACACACACACACACACACACACACACACACACACACACACACACACACACACACACACACACACACACACACACACACACACACACACACACACCTTGGAATTTGAAGTCGGGGAACTTGACGAGGTCTCCCCCGCCGTACAGCCTCTGCAGTTTGGTCATCTCCTCGGACACGGACTTCTCGTAGGCCGCGCCTCCGTCGACCACGCCCCCAGCAGCGGACCTGTGAGGTTATTGGTTGAAAGATTAAGGCTGCTCTGTCACTTTTCTACCGCAGCCATTCAACCCTTTAACAGAATCTGAACTCGCGTGTTTTAAAACGGCACACTGGCAAGGCAATCCATCCAGGGAATTATTTATGGCTATAAATTGCATGATGCTGATGAGTTTATGCCCCCTCCGCGGGAAAAACAGCTACAACTCAAAGCCACTAGATGTCGCTAATGGGAAGGATTGTGAAGCGCTTTTGGGCACAGATACCTCCATCTATAGGGCTTATCCATTTCTACATCACATTGACCACCATTGTGTGAATAAGGGTATTGGTAACATTACTTTGGTCATTCAATTAATTCAGTAATCAATCTTCAAATGATTTTTCTTTATGGGGAGTCAATGTGTGTTTGAAACTGCCCTTGTGACACTTGCCAAAATAACGTTATAGACATCAATGGTAATCTTGTACTTGATTTAGCATTTTGAAGTCCTGTCACGCTGACATCTCGGTGCCACTCACTTGCTCTTGGTTCTGTAGTCGCGGATCTTGTCCACGAACAGCTTCTGGACGGGGTCCAGGTCGCTGGCGGCCGCCCGGTTGAAGACCACCGCGGACAGACCGACGTTCCTCCGCAGGGTCACGGACACCGCCGAGCGGAGGAGGGACGTCAGCTGGAACAACCTGTGAAGAGCCATTCTGCAACGCAACGCACAACACACACGTACAATTAATACATCATTATTACATTCAATTCGAAGCTAATTCTCTTTTGACTCCCATGTAATCGCGTGATCAGACAGCCATGGGTCAAGATATCGCGACATTTGCCGACTAAACTATAGTGCAGCAATGTACACGATGTTAAAATGTAAGGTAATACACGGTAATACAACATTACAGTATGTGTCCTTAAAAAGGTCTTCTCCCTATGCTACTGCAATGCTAACCCCAACACTCCACTGCTAACATGCTAGGCTAACTTAGGTGACCTGTCTGTTATACTATTTTTTAGTTTACATCGCAAAAATACATTTAACAGGACACAACATGGCGAACTACACAAGTCATTTTGGATTGCAATTGAAATATATACAGTTCAACTCCTTAATATATCCCACATTAGAACAATATCTGCTCACCTTGGGTTTGACACTTTGAGCAGAAATCCAAATGTGATTTACCGCGGGTGGTTGTGGGAAATCGTAGGCTGCTGTGAGTGTTCAAGGGCGTCACCTTGCCACAGGTTTGCGCAGACGCATATTTGCGTCGATGGCAGCGCCAAACTATTAACAATGGTTAGTAATTGGTAGTTTGGGACTGTACATTCGTTTTTTCCCTGTTTCATTTGGGATTTTATTTATTTATTTTATTTATATTATTCTGTTTATATTATAACATACCCTTATGTTTTTTTCCATGACCAACGATAAAAAACGACAGTTTTTTATTGGTCGTTTTTCATGACGACCAATAAAAAACAACAGTGTCACCCCTTATGTTTTTTTTCATGACGACCGATAAAAAACGACAGTTTTTTATTGGTCGTTTTTCATGACGACCAATAAAAAACAACAGTGTTACCCCTTATGTTTTTTTTCATGACGCGTCAATAAAAACGACAGTGTTACCCCTTATGTTTTTTTCATGACGACCAAAGAAAAACAACAGTGCTACCCCCTATGTTTTATTTGATAAATATCGACAGTGTTACCCCTTATGTTTATTTCAAGAAGGACGATAAAAAACGACAGTTACCTCTCATGTTTTTTCCATGTTGACCAATAAAAAACAACAGTGGTACCCCTGTCTACGGTTTTGCAGGGATCTGAACATGAGCTGTTTAGAGTGATAACCTCCGAACTTAACAATGCAACATCAAGACACCGGTTAAAGACATCATAAAGGTTATACTTGACTTTATAATTTGCATGAAATAGAGATTAGAGTCTTCCAACAGAGGTCATCAACCAGACTTGAACCCCGGTCTCCAGGGGGTTAGGCAGAGTGCACTCCACTGCACCACTGAGGCGATGAAAACACACTACAATCAATCATCAACAAAGAGGATATACATGACATTAAAATGTATGTGTGTATTTCTATTATTTCCCTTATGTTTTTTTTCATGACGACCAATAAAAAACGACAAAAAAAAGATATTTCATGACGACCAATAAAAAACGACAGTGTTACACCTTATGTATTTTTTCATGACGACCAATAAAAAACAACAGTGTTACCCCTTATGTTTTTTTTCATGACGACCAATAAAAAACGACAGTGTTCCCACTTTGTTGTTTTTTATTGGTCGTCATGGAAAAAAACGACTGTGTTACCCCTTATGTTTTTTTCCATGACGACCAATAAAAAACGACAGTGTTATCCCTTATGTTTTGTTCATAACGACCAATAAAAAAACAACAGTGTTACCCCTTATGTTTTTTTCCATGACGACCAATAAAAAACGACAGTGTTACCCCTTATGTTTTTCTTCATGACGACCGATAAAAAACAACAGTGTTACCCCTTATGTTTTTATTCATGACGACCGATAAAAAACAACTGTGTTACCCCTTATGTTTTTTTCCATGACGACCAATAAAAAACGACAGTGTTACCCCTTATGTTTTTACTTGACGACCGATCAAAAACGACAGTGTTACCCCTTAGGTTTTTTTCTTGAAGACCGATAAAAAACGACAGTGTTACCCCTTAGGTTTTTTTCTTGAAGACTGATAAAAGACGACAGTATTATTAGCCATTATGTTTTTTTCATGACGGCCGATTAAGAAACAACTGTGTTACCCTTTGGTTTTTTTTATGACAACATATGAAAAACGACAATATTACCCATTATGTTTTTTTCCATGATGACCGATAAAAAACAACAGTGTTACCCCTTATGTTTTTTTTCATGACGACCAATAAAAAACGACAAAAAAAAGATATTTCATGACGACCAATAAAAAACGACAGTGTTACACCTTATGTATTTTTTCATGACGACCAATAAAAAACAACAGTGTTACCCCTTATGTTTTTTTTCATGACGACCAATAAAAAACAACAGTGTTACCCCTTATGTTTTTTTTCATGACGACCAATAAAAAACGACAGTGTTCCCACTTTGTTGTTTTTTATTGGTCGTCATGGAAAAAAACGACTGTGTTACCCCTTATGTTTTTTTCCATGACGACCAATAAAAACGACAGTGTTACCCCTTATGTTTTTTTCCATGACGACCAATAAAAAACGACAGTGTTACCCCTTATGTTTTTCTTCATGACGACCGATAAAAAACAACAGTGTTACCCCTTATGTTTTTATTCATGACGACCGATAAAAAACAACTGTGTTACCCCTTATGTTTTTTTCCATGACGACCAATAAAAAACGACAGTGTTACCCCTTATGTTTTTACTTGACGACCGATCAAAAACGACAGTGTTACCCCTTAGGTTTTTTTCTTGAAGACCGATAAAAAACGACAGTGTTACCCCTTAGGTTTTTTTCTTGAAGACTGATAAAAGACGACAGTATTATTAGCCATTATGTTTTTTTCATGACGGCCGATTAAGAAACAACTGTGTTACCCTTTGGTTTTTTTTATGACAACATATGAAAAACGACAATATTACCCATTATGTTTTTTTCCATGATGACCGATAAAAAACAACAGTGTTACCCCTTATGTTTTTTTTCATGACGACCAATAAAAAACGACAGTGTTCCCACTTTGTTGTTTTTTATTGGTCGTCATGGAAAAAAACGACAGTGTTACCCCTTATGTTTTTTTCCATGACGACCAATAAAAAACGACAGTGTTACCCCTTATGTTTTTTTTCATGACGACCAATAAAAAAAACGACAGTGTTACCCCTTATGTTTTTTTTTTAACTTTGTTCATGACGAACACGTTTTATTCGGTGAAGACTAAAAAAAAGCGACAGTGTTACCCCTTACGTTTTATTCGGTGAAGATTAATAAAAAGTGACAGTGTTACCCCTTACGTTTTATTCGGTGAAGACTAATAAAAAGCGACAGTGTTACCCCTTACGTTTTATTCGGTGAAGACTAATAAAAAGCGACAGTGTTACCCCTTACGTTTTATTCGGTGAAGACTAATAAAAAGCGACAGTGTTACCCCTTACATTTTATTTCGGTGAAGACTAATAAAAAGGACAGTGTTACCCCTTACGTTTTTTTCATGACGACCGATATAAAAGCGACAGTGTTACCCCTTATGTTTTTTTTCATGACGACCAATAAAAAAAGACAGTGTTATCCCTTATGTTTTTTTCTTATAAAGAAAAACTGTTGTTTTTCTAAAACAACAGTAAAATGACAGTGTGACCCCTTATGTTTATTATAAAACAACATAAAAATTTCGATTTATTCTAAAATGACAGTGTTACCCCTTATGTTTTATTCTAAAACATCAATAAAATGACAGTGTTACCCCTTACATTTTATTCGGTGACGACCAATAAAAAGCGACAGTGTTACCCCTTACGTTTTATTCGTGGACGACCAATAAAAAGCGACAGTGTTACCCCTCACGTTTTATTCGGTGAAGACTAAAAAAAAGCGACAGTGTTACCCCTTACGTTTTATTCGGTGAAGATTAATAAAAAGCGACAGTGTTACCCCGTACGTTTTATTCGGTGAAGACTAATAAAAAGCGACAGTGTTACCCCTTACGTTTTATTCGGTGAAGACTAATAAAAAGCGACAGTGTTTCCCCTTACGTTTTATTCGGTGAAGACTAATAAAAAAAGACAGTGTTACCCCTTACGTTTTATTCGGTGAAGACTGATAAAAAGCGACTGTGTTACCCCTTACGTTTTATTCGGTGAAGACTAATAAAAAGCGATGTTTTATTCGGTGAAGACTAATAAAAAGCGACAGTGTTACCCCTTACGTTTTATTTCGGTGAAGACTAATAAAAAGGAAAGTGTTACCCCTTACGTTTTATTCGGTGAAAACTAATAAAAAGCGACAGTGTTACCCCTTACGTTTTATTCGGTGGAGACTAATAAAAAGCGACAGTGTTTCCCCTTACGTTTTATTCGGTGACGACCGATAAAAAGCGACAGTGTTACCCCTTACGTTTTATTCGGTGACGACTGATAAAAAGCGACATTGTTACCCCTTACGTTTTATTCGGTGAAGACTAATAAAAAGCGACAGTGTTACCCCTTACGTTTTATTCGGTGAAGACTAATAAAAAGCGACAGCGTTACCCGTTACGTTTTATTCGGTGAAAACTAATAAAAAGCGACAGTGTTACCCCTTACGTTTTATTCGGTGAAGACTAATAAAAAGCGACAGTGTTACCCCTTACGTTTTATTCGGTGAAGACTAATAAAAAGCGACAGTGTTACCCCTTACGTTTTATTCGGTGAAGACTAATAAAAAGCGACAGTGTTACCCCTTACGTTTTATTTCGGTGAAGACTAATAAAAAGCAATAGTGTTACCCCTTAAGTTTTATTCGGTGAAGACTAATAAAAAGGACAGTGTTACCCCTTACGTTTTATTCGGTGAAGACTAATAAAAAGCGACAGTGTTACCCCTTACGTTTTATTCGGTGAAGACTAATAAAAAGGACAGTGTTACCCCTTATGTTTTATTCGGTGAAGAGTATAAAAAGCGACAGTTTTACCCCTTACGTTTTATTCGGTGAAGACTAATAAAAAGCGACAGTTTTACCCCTTACGTTTTATTCGGTGAAGAGTAATAAAAAGCGACAGTGTTACCCCTTACGTTTTATTCGGTGAAGACTAATAAAAAGCGACAGTGTTACCCCTTACGATTTATACGGTGAAGACCAAAAAAAGCGACAGTGTTACCCCTTACGTTTTATTCGGTGACGGCCGATAAAAAACGACAGTGTTACCCCTTATGTATTATTCTAAAACGACAGTGTTACCCCTTACGTTTTATTCTAAAACGACAGTGTTACCCCTTATGTTTTATTCTTTATAGGCTAACGACAATTAAACGACAGTGTTATCCCGTATTATTTATTCTAAAACAACAATAAAATTATGTTTATTCTAAAACGACATAAATTGACTGTGTTACCCCTTATGTTTTGTTCGAAAACGACAGTGTTACCCCTTATGTTTAATTAAATGAGAATGAAACGAATGTTACCCCATATTTTTTATTCTGAAACGTTAATAAAAAGCGACAGTGTTACCCCTTACGTTTTATTCGGTGAAGATTAATAAAAAGCGCCAGTGTTACCCCTTACGTTTTATTCGGTGAAGACTAATAAAAAGCGACAGTGTTACCCCTTACGTTTTATTCGGTGAAGACTAATAAAAAGCGACAGTGTTACCCCTTACGTTTTATTCGGTGAAGACTAATAAAAAGCGACAGTGTTACCCCTTACGTTTTATTCGGTGAAGACTAATAAAAAGCGACAGTGTTACCCCTTACGTTTTATTCGGTGAAGACTAATAAAAAGCGACAGTGTTACCCCTTACGTTTTATTCGGTGAAGACTAATAAAAAGCGACAGTGTTACCCCTTACGTTTTATTTCGGTGAAGACTAATAAAAAGGACAGTGTTACCCCTTACGTTTTATTCGGTGACGACCGATAAAAAGCGACAGTGTTACCCCTTACGTTTTATTCGGTGAAGACTAATAAAAAAAGACAGTGTTACCCCTTACGTTTTATTCGGTGAAGACTGATAAAAAGCGACAGTGTTACCCCTTACGTTTTATTCGGTGAAGACTAATAAAAAGCGACAGTGTTACCCCTTACGTTTTATTCGGTGAAGACTAATAAAAAGCGACAGCGTTACCCGTTACGTTTTATTCGGTGAAAACTAATAAAAAGCAGACTCTGCTCATGCTCTGATTAGCTCTTATGTTTATTGCATGAGATTTGTGAAGTGAAGTAGCCTTTAACCTCCAAGAATATTTAAAAAGTCTCTTGATGGTCTCGTAGTAAGAGTTCATTGGTAACACTTTGTAGGCACAGGTTAGTCCCAGCACATACCCAAACCTAGGCTAAAAGTGTGTAGCGCCAGAACATTTACTTTATTACTTATTTTAAAATCCTGTGAATTGTAAAGACAGTGCCTTAGTGTGAGGTTTAGACCTTCTGCAATAATGTCTATTATACTGCATCCCAATAAAACCAAATTCCACATGTTATCCATATGTACATTCAAAACTTTATTGTGGAATAATGTGTAGAAAGCATTTTTCCAGTCAATGCAAATGACCTGCACAATTTTACACGGTGGAAAAAAATATAATAGCCACACAAAAAAGAAAAGACAAAGAAAATCCTGCTTTATCTTGAACTCGGCTGCCCTCTGCAGGGCAAGTCAATATCACCCTTGTTCTGATGAACAAGGCAATACGACTCGTCCCACTGCATCCTGAATATAAATGATTTCACAAAAAAACAACGGGTTATCTTTTATAATTTATCAAGACTTGATTTCTAGTGTGGGAGATCAGATCGCGGAAGCGATCGTTTGTCTTAGACTCGTTAAAGAGACAATAGGCTGTTGGCGCGTACGGGGATTCTGCGTGGATATTGGCTATTTATTCCTCCAGCCACTTCAGACTCTCACCACTGGATGTCGCTACTGCACCCCTCGTACATTTATTTTATTTGATGTTTAATGGCCATGCGTTAGAGAATAAAGTGGTGGTCGTACGATGATGGTCGTCCTGGCGAAGTCACCACACCTAAAAGGTGGTCGATTGCAGAAAAAGTAAATACAATCAAATAACCCACTACTCATTACGTTAACCCATGAACCCACATTTTGGCAAATGAGTGTGGGCAGATCACAGAACGCGTTGGTTTATTTTGGAAAAAGAAAAAACAGACACACAGACTTGGACGAACCTCATTACAACGTTGGGAGAAAACAAACACACAACGACACAATTTTCATTTCCCCCCCTCCCCCCTCCTTCTTGTCTTTCCATATGTCAGATCATTTCCCTCCAAACCCCTTTCTCCCCGCCCCTCTATACACAAGCCGAAAGCACAAGCCCGTAAAAAACAATAGTACACGAGACTGGAATGGAAAATGCCACTCAAAAAATTCAACAACTTAAATAAGTGACATTGTTCGAAAAAGCTTAAAAGATATTTCATCAGCACAATGCATTTCTGAGATTAAGGATAATATAGTCGGGCCTACTAGCGGCCTTACACCCCCCCCCCCCGTCACACAGAGGAAACAGAACGGTAAAAACATGAACGTAAAATAGGCTATAAAAATGTACAATTCCAAAAAAAAGCAAAAAAAGAGATCTCTCTTTTTTAAGTGTATTTAACGTGATATCAAGCTTGTTCGTTTTTTTTAGATTAAGATATATTTTTTATTTTGTCGTTGAAACCATTGTTCTGAAGTTCACGCAATCACGAGAAAGATATTAAAATGTACAATCTTGCTAAGTATGACAATCTATAGGTGAGGACGGCACTCGACATGAGCCCCGTCACGGATATCTTCCTCCCCCTCCTCCTCCTCATCATCGTCGTCTTCCTCTTTTTTTGTTTCCGATTCCGAAATCCCGTTTCCCGTCATCATGTCATGCACTACGTAGAAACGGCTATGATTTCGGCATTCCCCCGGTACATAAAACGCGATAAAAAAACAAAAAATGAAAATCAACAATACATCCGCTATCCCTCTCTCTCTCTCTCTCTCTCTCCTTTCTCTCCCTCCCTCCTCACTCCCTTTCCGATAAAAAAACGAAATCTCCCCCGCCCGAAAAAAGAGAAGTAAAAATGCAAATAAAACGAAAATGATCAAAACCAGTTTTTTTCGGAAACACGTCTCGTTACCACATCGCATCTTCCTCATCTAGCGTTGACCCTTAGAGTCCCCAGTGACGTGAGCCCGCCCAGCGGTCCGGAGAAATGAGAAGGACCGGGAGGGAGGAGGGAGGGGGGGAGGGAGGGAGGGAGGGAGGGAGGGAGGGAGGGATGTGGCGTCGCAGTGCAAGGGAGTGGGGGTGTGCTGTAACTTTGTATGCGTGTTTTTTTAATAGGAACAACGGCAGCCATTTTGTTTGTGGTGTTTGCGTCGTCGTGAAGAACACGAACAACGTGCACAGGACTGTGTACGTCGTTGTGTCGAGATTTACGTCAGGGTTGTTCCCAATTAGCATGTTTGAGAGGAAACTGTCGACCACTGCATCTGGTATTCATCGTAAAACTTCTCTCTCACCGTCCGTCAAACGGCTTTCTTGTCCCTTACCTCCTCCACTCTTTCATTTTCATCAAGCCACGTGGGAAAAGGCTAAACGATAACGTGTGTTGCTGTTTATTTTCCTCTAATCCCCAAATGCTGAAAGCACACATTAGTGGTTAAGAGACCCAGGGTTCAATTAAAAGGAAAAATAAAACAAGAGTCATCAACTGCAACAGATCCTCAAAAATAACAATTTTTATCCACTCATTGGCAAAAACTACAACTCCCTTCTCCAGACTACAAGCGTAGTTGTAGTTCACCCGACGGCAGCATAAAACTACAATTCCCATCTCCAACTAACAACTGCAGTTGTAGTTTTACCTGAACCTTCTCGGACACAAAAACTACAACTATGGTTGCCGTTATAAAGGAGATAAAAACTACAACTATGGTGGTCGTTTTGGAGGGCAGCGAAGAGGCGGGAAACTCAAGGTCAGGGTCGGGGGGCTGGGTGAGGTTTTGGGGGGGGGTGCAGGTGGGGTTTGGGGGTTATGGATGAATTTGTGTTAGGTGTGTGTGTGTGTGTGTGTGTGTGTGGGGGACGTTGTTGTGACTCCTAGTTGTGCATCTGCTCAAAGAACTTGTAGGTTGGGTTCTCGTAGCCGTTCTGCTGCATCTTGGAGAGGTGGCGTTCTTCAGGGGTGACTGCAGCGTCCACCTGGGGGGGGGAGGAGAGAGGGGGGGGGGAGAGAGAGAGAGGGAGGGGGGGAGAGGGGAGACAGAGAGAGGGGGGGGAGAGAGAGGGAGAGAGAGAGAGGGGGGAGAGAGAGTGAGAGAAGGGGAGAGAGAGCGCACAAGAGAGCGAGAGACGAGAGAGAGACAGAGAGAGGTAAAGTGGGTGAGGGAGGGAACGGGGGGAGAGAGGGGGAGACAGAGTGGTGGAGTTGGAGAGCGGGAGAACGAGAGAAAGGGCAAGGGAGACGGCGGGTCGGAGAGAGAGAGAGGGAGAGGAGAGAGGGAATGAAAACAGAGAGGGCGAGACAAAGAGGCACAGAGATACACCGTCAGAGCCTGGGCACGCATCGCACTCTGACATTGTATCCTCCAATAACCCCCCCACACACCTAAGGACATTGTGCTATAATAGCTGAGAAGCATTTTCTCCATCTGTCCGTGATTGCTATCGCCACACACACACACACAAAACACACGCCCTTCCCCTGAAGGGCGTGTGTGTGTGTGTGTGTGTGTGTGTGTGTGTGTGTGTGTGTGTGTGTGTGTGTGTGTGTGTGTGTGTGTGTGTCTCTGAGTTCTTGTGTGTGTGTCTTTCTGTCTTTGTGTGTGTGTATGTGTGTGTTACTGTGTGTGTATGTGTGTGTGTGTGTCTTTCTGTCTTTGTGTGCGTGTGGCTGTGTGTGTGTGTCTTGATGTGTGTGTGTCTCTTTCTGTGACTTTTTGTGTGAGTCTTTGTGGCTGTGTGTGTCTTTATGTGTGTGTGTGTGTGTGTGTGTGTGTGTGTGTGTGTGTGTGTGTGTGTGTGTGTGTGTGTGTGTGTGTGTGTGTGTGTGTGTGTGTGTGTGTGTGTGTGTGTGGCTGAGTGTGTGTGTGCGCGCCTCACCTCGATGACTCCGTGGTGGATGGAGGTGTACTGCTTCTTCCTCAGCATCACCAGGGTGATGACGATGATGGTCGCTATGACAACGCCCCCGACCATCAGCCCGATGATGGCGCCCTTGTTGGAGCCCACGTCCTCAGCGAAGAACACCTGGGGGGGGGGGGGGGATCGACCAATCAGAGACGAGCACGGAGAGGGGCATTAGAAGTTCATGACAAATACTGCTTTCTGATTGGCTCAATTTGGGGATGGCTGAGGTACCATTAAAAGGGAGGGGGGGGGGGTCAAAAAAAATGAAAAGACAGGCTTTAAAAGGTGACATATCATTCCACCAGGTGTGAGTGTGATCAGCCGTGACAAGCCGTTTTGAAAATCTGCCTCTTCTGACATCACAAGTGGGCGTGTCCACCTAGACGTGTGCTACCAGCCTACCCGGTGGACCGTGGCAAACGTTGCTCATCTATCCGTCGTACATCCAGGAGGACACGCCCACTTGTGATGTCAGAAGAGGCCGATTCTCAGAACGGCCTGTAACGGCTGACCAAACTCACACCCGGTGGAATAACACGTCACCTTTAGGTCTTAACACTTCTACCAAACAAGGAGCGGCGTTCCGCTTAAACCGAAAGGAAAACTGAAACGCAATGATGATCTTTTCGGTGAAACGATCACAAAAGCGTTTTTATTAAAGTGACTATGAAAGGACTGCTTTAACTGTCCAACAGTGCAGACACACTCATCAAAATGGCCGACGTTCCCGGGAACGCCGTTGAGGCGGGAAAAATAACCCGGCGAGCGGCTCGGCGACAGGACGCGGAACGCGAGCGCGTTAAGCCCGCGTGAACACGCGACTCGAGAGGAGCTGAGACCCATAATCCCGGTTTAGAGCTCAATCCCAGGGCTGGGTAGTGGAGGGGGGGGGGGGGGGGGGGGGGGGGGGGGGGGGGGGGGGGGGGTGGGGGGGGGAGGGGGGTAATGTGATACGGAATGAAAAAGTGCGGATTAGTGGGGGATTATAGGGGAGGGGGGAGGGGCTAAACACAGGGAGGAGCAGCAGGGGAGGGAGGGAGGGAGGGAGGGAGGGAGGGGAGGAGGGATTAGGATTAAAAGGGAACGCAGGACGCAGGGTTTCATGACACGGTGTTAAGAACGACGTGGAGCCGGGACTGTTTTGATACACACACACACACACACACACACACACTGGGGCAATGATACACACACACACACTGGGGCAATGATACACACACACACACACACACTGGGGCAATGATACACACACACACACAAACAGTGGGGCAATGATACACACACACACACTGGGGCATGATACACACACACACACACACACACACACTGGGGCAATGATACACACACACACACACACACACACACACACACACTGGGGCAATGATACACACACACACACACACTGGGGCAATGAAACACATACACAAACATACACACACTGGGGCAATGAAACACATACACAAACACACACACACACTGGGGCAATGAAACACATACACAAACACACACACACTGGGGCAATGATACACACACACACACACTGGGGCAATGATACACACACACACACACTGGGGCAATGATACACACACACACACTGGGGCAATGATACACACACACACTGGGGCAATGATACACACACACACACTGGGGCAATGATATACACACACACACTGAATCAATGATGCAAACACACAGGCACACGCACTGGGGCAATGATACACACACAAACACACTGGGGCAATGATACACACACACACACACTGGGGCAATGATACACACACACACACTGGGGCAATGATACACACACACACTGGGGCAATGATACACACACACACACTGGGGCAATGATACACACACACTGAATCAATGATGCAAACACACAGGCACACGCACTGGGGCAATGATACACACACAAACACACTGGGGCAATGATACACACACACACACTGAATCAAT
>NC_079415.1:32886805-32914305 GCF_026213295.1 Gadus chalcogrammus | reverse complement strand
GCAGCCGTCCTGTTGTTTCGCCATCACTGGGTGGGCCAGAGGGTGGGGTTTATTTGTTTAGAGTTGTGCGAGCCCCGGAGGCTACTGTGATGAGATACGAGGCGATATCTCTTAACAGTTGATGAAATATGAGGCGATATTTCTTAACAGCTGCAACGTCGTGGTTGTCTGCGATGATGATGACGCCGCCCCCATGAGGATTAAAAGCAGACACGCACACGCACACAAGATGTGATTGAGTGTTACACCGCTTGACGTGGAATTGCAACACATTCACCATCACTGGCGCCATCACAATGGTGACGATGGCGGACAGAAGGTTCTGTACGGAGATAAAAGGATCAAACGTGTGGGAGTAGAGAGTGAGCAATCTTTTATTTGGAAGGCTGCCGATGTCGTAATTTCATTATCGCGCTATTAAAAACGGATTTATTTAATTGCTTCTTTCTTTTTTCAGAGACCTTTCTTTGCCTCTTTGGTACGTTTGCTGATTTATTTATTTTTTTAAATACGGCAATTACTAAAACACGATTTGGGTTTGATAAAAAGGAACTGATATCAAAGATTTCTATTGTTCGGGACCCAAGGTTCTTTCCACACAAACATCATCAACAAACTATCTCATTTTCAATTGCGTCAATAGGGCCCTGTGTTTGCATGTGTGTGTCTGTATTACAAACGAGAGACACACTGATGCTCTTGTGACGCACACGCAAGTAATTAACCCAGAGTTCCAAACTAGCATGACGGACGATCGGCAGTGTGAGGGACATGGACAAGGAGAGACCAGAGAGAGAGAGAGAGACCAGAGAGAGAGAGAGAGACCAGAGAGAGAGAGAGAGAGAGAGACCAGAGAGAGAGAGACCAGAGAGACGAAGAAGAAGAACCGAGAGAGAGAGAGAGAGACCAGAGAGAGAGAGAACCGAGCAGAAGAGAGAGACCAGAGAGAGAGAGAGAGAGACCACCAGAGAGAGAGAGACCAGAGAGAGAGAGAGAGAGAGAGAGGAGAGAGAGAGAGAGAGAGAGAGAGAGAGAGAGAGAGAGAGAGAGAGGAGAGAGGAGAGAGAGAGAGAGAGAGAGAGAGAGAGAGAGAGAGAGAGAGAGAGAGAGAGAGAGAGAGAGAGAGAGAGAGAGAGAGAGAGAGAGAGAGAGACTAGAAAGAAAAAGAGAGAAATAGAAAGAAGGAGAAAGAAAGATTGAGAAAATCTGACAAAAAGACTGAAAGGGAGGAACAGAGATAATAGAGAAGGGGTTCTTCCGCTGACGCGAGGACTTCATTATGCTTCTGCTAAACTCTTCGCCGCCTCACTTAGGGAACGAGAATGAGGCCGTACGCCTCGCTCGAAGAAAAACCAAACACAACTTACTGCAGCGGGGAATTGGGTTAAGAGAGGCTTGTTTAATTAGGAGACGTATTCTCCCCCCTCGCTTTCTCTTTGTCAACAAAAAAAAGAAAAAAAAGAATTGAAATCAGTTCAGATTTAAAAGCCCGATGGGGAATATTCTCCGGCTCTCTGCATTTCATTAGCATTTTTAATTCGGCTCACTCGCGGCGCAACACATTCGTTTTGTTTTATATCGTCGACTTGATGTGTGAACAGAACTCGCTGTCAACTGACAGTTTTGTTAAGAGAACACGTCGGTAAGAAAACATCGCTCTGAATAATTGGATTTTTAGTGCGATAGGAAGCAAAGTTTCACACCGTGGGCCTGGGGGTCTCCGAATCGCCCTGGGTGAAGACCATGACCTCCACATGAACGGGTACCATCTAGTGGTACCAGAGGAACCAGTCTGGAAGTGTGAGGTTAGGTACCTATGGAGATCTGTTAGGGGTAACCGGGCCGCACTGAGCATGTGCAGCACTTTTGCGTTGACACGGGTGTGAAGGACTTAGGAGGCTAGATTAGAAACAGATCTTTTATCGTTCGTCCTCTGCCTTGAACCCAGACAGAGGGTCTGACAGACAGAAGGACAGACAGATTGACTGAAAGGACACAGAAGGACAGACAGATTGACTGAAAGGACACAGAAGGACAGACAGATTGACTGAAAGGACAGACAGAAGGACAGAGAGAAAGGACAGAGTGACAGAAGGACAGACAGACAGGAGGGGACATACAGATGGACTGGGAGGACAGACAGAGAGTAGGGGGCCGACAGGGGGACAGAAAGGACAAACAGAGGGAGGAGAAAATGGACAGACAGGAAAGACAGACGGACTGAGAGGACAAACAGATGGACTGACAGACAGACGGACTGAAAGAGGGACTGAGGGGACAGACAGAGAAACAGACAGAGGGACTGAGGCAGACCGAGAGGACATACAGAAGGACTGAAAGACAGACAGGTGGACTGAGAGGATGGACAGAGAAACAGACAGAGGGACAGTCTGAGACGGACCGAGAGGGGCAGACCGAGGGACTGAAAGAAGGACGGACAGACAGACAGACAGACAGAGAGAGAGGGGCCACTCACCGACTTGGTCCTGAATGTCGTCGGCCACCCCAGGCACCTTGTACAGGAGGCCCAGGGACTGGTTCATACGCTCCTCGATCACACGCAGGTGGGTCAGCACCTGGGGAGCGCACACACACACACACACACACACACGTGAACGAGTGAGGAGTGAGGGAGGGAGTCGACGATCAAGGGAGGGATTTACTGTAACCACGCAATACGCGAGTGGTTCAAAAACATCTCTGCAACAAGCTAGAGCTAATTGTTAGTCAGCTAGCATCGGTAGCGACCTTTTAACGAGCTAAATGCAATAAAACAAACACACGTATGGACAGAATGCATTTCCGTCGGGACAAAACTGAGATCTGAATTGCGAGGAAATGACTCAAGAATTATGTAACTGATTTCTGGTGTGCCGGTTGGAAGACTGCAATTTATTGGAGGATTTTGGGAGGGAGGGAGGGAGGGAGGGAGGGAGGGAGTGGAGAGGGAGTGAAGTAGGGAGGCAGGGAGGGAAGGAGACGAGGACTGAAGTCGTGAGGGGGAGAGGGAGGGATTGATCAGAGAGGGAGGGATTGATCAGAGAGGGAGGGATTGATCAGAGAGGGAGGGATTGATCAGAGAGGGAGGGATTGATCAGAGAGGGAGGGATTGATCAGAGAGGGAGGGATTGATCAGAGAGGGAGGGATTGATCAGAGAGGGAGGGATTGATCAGAGAGGGAGGGATTGATCAGAGAGGGAGGGATTGATCAGAGAGAGGGAGAGTATGAGCGCGCGAGGGAGGATGAGGTCAAGGGTCATGGTGGGTACCTGGGGTCGGATCTGGGCGGCCTTCTTGGGGTCCATCATGCGCACGTGCTCAAAGTGCTTGAGGGTGTGCTGGCGGTCCTTCTGCTCGGCGCGCACGTACTTCTTCAGCAGGCTGAACACGTGGCGGGGCTGCCGTGGCAACGGAGAGCGTGAAGAACAGGAGGGACAAGGTTAATGTTGTCTGTTAAGGCGGACGGAAGATTGAGGCTAAGATGAATAAAGGGGGGGGGGGGGGGGGGTCATTCGTTCAGTGTGTTTCCGTCTCTCTGTGTGTGTGTGCGTTTGCATCTGTGTGTCTACCTCTCTCTTTGTGTGCGTCTGTTCACCTCTGTGTCCGTCTCTGTTTGTGTGTCTGTGTGTGACCATCTATGTTTCTGCTTGCGTGTCCCTGTGTGCGTGTCCCTCTCTGTTTGTGTGTCTGTGTGTCCATCTTTGTGTCTGTGTGTGCATCCATCTCTCTGTGTGTCCATGTATGCACGTGTGCATGTGCGCGTGTGTGTGTGTCCATGTGTGGAAACACACACACACACACACACACACACACACACACACACACACACACACACACACACACACACACACACACACACACACACACACACACACACACACACACACACACACACACACACACACACCAAGTGTCAATCAATCATCCACAATAAACCTCCCCCCCCGCCCGCGACCTCGTCTGGAGCCAGGCGGGCCGTGGCCCCCGGCGCGGGACCCTCACCTTGGGGGGCTCTTGCTGCAGGGAGGTGAGGTAGCTCTCCAGGGCCAGGCGGCGCCGGTCGTTGAGCAGGGCCTCCACGCGGGCCATGTGGGTCTCCACCAGCTGCTGGCGCTCGCTGGCCGCCTCCTGCTCCAGGGAGTCCACCTTGTCCTGGAAACGCTGAGGGCGCGCACACACACACACACACACACACACACACACACACACACACACACACACACACACACACACACACACACACACACACACACACACACACACACACACACACACACACGAGAAATATACAGACATTAGGTATAAATAAATAAAGTGGTCTTATTGTAGCACAAATCCCTGTGGGGTAAGAAGATATTCACACACATACTGTATGTTCAAGCCAATGTGTAAAATGATTGACGTCTGGCCCTAAAAAAATCGTTTTTTCTCATTTATCTGAATTATGCTGAATTAATTGAGCTGGAATGTCGACAGAGCGATACGAAAATGTTACAATCACCATTTATCAAATATTGATCACGCCTTCCAGAAATAACGGATTCTATCCGTTTCATAAACACGTTGGCTGCCAGTCAAACAAATGTAATAATTCACCGGGAAAAGAATAGCCTCGTGGCGTTCCAAAGTATAAAACGGTGGTGCGTTGGTGTGGATGTTAATTTATTACATCATCACGACGCGTTACCATGAGGGGACGACTGGCACTGTCATGTTTTCCCACTCACAGACGATCCTACACATGACTATTCATACTCAGAGCCGCGGATCGTCAACAGATTGAGTGGAGGTAGGGACGAGGCTGTTTCCACGGCAACAGAGAAACATCAAACGCATAACGCAACATGACGGTGAGGAATGATGGGATTATGCACGTCTGTGAGTGAGTGAGAGTGTGTGCGTGCGTGCGTGTTGGCGAGTGCGTGTCTGGCGTGAGGGGGGATTTGAGTGTGTAGACATATGCAGTGCGCGCGCGCGCGTGCGTGCGTGCGTGTGTGTGTACAATTTTGCGAATAATAATCCATTAAACCACACCCCATTGACGCAGTACTGATTGCGCAACGTAGCTCCAGCTAGCTTCGGCGCTAGCTAGGGGGACCAGAGCGCTAGCGTCGGTGGGTGCGCGCGCGCGTGTGTGTGTGTCAATGTGTGTGCGTATCCAACCTGGATGACGGCTTTCTTGTCGGAGCGCTGAAGACTCTTTGCCTCCTTCTCTGCGTCGTCCCACTCTCTCATCACCTGCACACACACACACACACACACACACACACACACACACACCCCATGGTCACATGATCTGTCTTTGAGTCCAGAGATCCACATGATGTTGATGTCTGAGTCCGAGCTAGGGATTAGCTTCTAGGACACTAATGTATAACGACACTGTGTGTGTGTGTATGTGTGTGTGTGTGTGTGTGTATGTGTGTATGTGTGTATATGTGTGTGTGTGTAGATGTTTCGAGTTACGTGTCTTCCTGGAACCGTGGTATAACGCCAGTCATGTGTGGCGCATTTCATGTACAACATCGCTCGTTATATTGCTCCAGCATGACAGTACTTATAAAACAAATAGGTCGTAGCCATGGAGATAACACGCCCACTCCCTCCTACAACTCTTATCCCAAAACGCGTTCTCTCTAAAGCCTTTTGTCCATTCTGGGCTACTGTAGAAACATGGCAATGCAACATGCTCGCCCCCCATCTAGATATTAAAGGGCTCAAACTAAGGAACCGACACACATCTCGTATTCTCATGGGGTTATACACTCATTAAAACATATTTAAGAGTGTAATGTTCATTTTCTGCCAAGTCCGTGCCACCAGATACCACTAAAGTCGTCATATTGTGCCTTTGACGGTTGCAATGTTTCAGCGATGCCTCGAACGCAACAGGAAGGACCTTTTGGAGCCGACAATGAAAGAAGTCAACAGCACTGTGTACAAAGGGGCCATAAGGGGTTAGAAGCCTCGACGAGCTACTTGTGAGAAGAACTACAAAAGAGAACTAGAAAGAGCAAAAGTCCCTAAACGATGTGACTTGGCAGCCAGATAGCAGCTTCCTTCCTGTGGCTCTCAAAATGGCAGCAGGGGCGGAGGGGTAAACAATCTGGGTCGCATGGGGGAAAATGGCGGCCCTGAAGAACTCGTACCCGTCTATTAATTAGTCAGAAGAAATATAATATATAAATATCATTAAACAAAGTGAAATATGTTCCGAACATTCTTTAGAAGTTGGCGGAATGTTTACGTTTCTTCGTCACCGTTATCTTATCGGGAAAATGTCTTCCTGCCTCACTCGCACATTCCTGTCAGACAGGATAGGGGCGTGGCTACGGTGTTTACTCTAAATTGAAATGGTACTGGGTTCGATCCCAGTACCACCATCAGTCAAGTGCATCATCTCCCTCTACCTCTCTAACCCTACCTCTCTAACCCTACCTCTCTAACCCTACCTCTCTCTAACCCTACCTCTCTAATTCTACCTCTCTCTACCACTCCCTCCCTCTCTCCCTACCTCTCTCTAACCCTACCTCTCTAATTCTACCTCTCTCTACCACTCCCTCCCTACCTCTCTCTACCTCTCTCTACCTCCCTCTCTCTCTACCTCTCTCTCTCTACCTCTCTCTCTCTCTACCTCTCTCTACCTCTCTCTCTCTCTCTACCTCTCTCTCTCTCTACCTCTCTCTCTCTCTACCTCTCTCTCTCTCTACCTCTCTCTCTCTACCTCTCTCTCTCTCTCTACCTCTCTCTCTCTCTCTCCTCTCTCTCTCTCTACCTCTCTCTCTCTCTCTCTCTACCTCTCTCTCTCTCTCTCTCTCCCCCTCTCTCACACTCCGTCTTACATTTCCAGCCCTCCATCTACGTCTCCCTCCCGCCTCCTCCCTCCTCCCTTCCACACTCTCCCTCCATTTCCTGTTTCCACACCAAATTCCTGTTCTCACTTCCTTCCTACCATTCCTCTGTCCTGAATCCCGCCCAGCCGCGTTGGAAAATACCACAAACCACCTCTTGATTCACACTGCCACCGTCCAACAGCGGGCTAAACTAGCAGGGTTCTGGTTCGGTTGGGTTCTTTGTTTAGGATTTGTCGTCGTTTGTCTGTTTGTGTTGTTCTGTTTGGTCTCACTTGAGTGTCGGAGCGTCCTTGTCCGTGTGCTTTTGTTTAGGTTTCTTCGTCATTTGTGTGTTTGTGTCGGTCTGTTTCGGTTTGTTGGAGTGTCTTCGTTTGGGTTCATTTGTCGTTCGTTCTTTGTCATAATTAATACCTGTCCTTTGGTTTGCGTTATTTGTACGTCTTGTTTTGTTTGTATGCATTTATGTTATTTTCCTCTTTTCTGGCCTTCTATGATTTGAGTGTCCTTGTTTGTGTTCAGTTCTTTTGTGAGTGTGTTGTTTTTTTGTGCCCGTTTTGTGAACTTGTTGTGCGTGTCTTTGTTTTGTGCGCGTTATGTCTGTTTTGTGTTGGCCTTGTGAGTGCGTTGTGTGCGTGAGTGTCGTGTGTGTGTGCGTTGTGGATATTTGTGCGTGCGGTGTGAGAGCGTTGTTTATGTCGTGCGCTGCGAGTGTTTGGTATGCGGTGCGCTTTGTGTGTGTGCGCGTCGTGTTGCGTGAGCGTCGTGTGCGTCGAGTGCCTGTACCTGGGCCATGCGGTCGCGGTGCTTGGCCTCCAGGCTCTCCTTGGCCTTCTGGAAGTGGGCGTGCTCGTTGTCGTCCCCGGCAGACTCCAGGTAGTGGTCCACGGCGTCGGGGGTGGTGGGGGAGGCAGTGGGCACTGAGGGGGGGGGGGGGGAAGGACGTGGTGGAGAAATGAGGACGAGGGTGAGGATAAAGGAGAGCCGAGGAGGTGGAGGAGGAAGAGGAGGATGAGAGGGGGAGAGGAGGTGGTGGTAGTGGGGAAGGGTGGAGAAAGACAAGGAGGAAGGAGGAGGAGAAAGAGAGAGTAGGTGGAGAAGGAGGAGGTGGCAGGAGAAGAGGGTGGATTTGGAGGGTGGGGGAGGATGAGAAGGAACGAGATGAAGGAGGAGGAGGAGGAGGAGGAACGAGATGAAGGAGGAGGAGGAACAAGATGAAGGAGGAAGAGGAGGAACGAGATGAAAGAGGAGGAGGAGGAACGAGATGAAGGAGGAGGAACGAGATGAAGGCGGAGGAACGAGATGAAGGCGGAGGAGGAACAAGATGAAGGAGGAGGAGAAACAAGATGGAGGAGGAGGAACGAGATGAAGGAGGTGGAGGAGGAGGAGGAACGAGATGGAGGAGGAGGAGGAACGAGATGGATGAGGAGGAGGAGGAGGAGGAACGAGATGGAGGAGGAACGAGATGGAGGAGGAGGAGAACGAGGGAAGAGGAGGGTGTTTATGGAGCAGGAGGAGGAGGAGGATGAGGGAGCAGCATCAGGATGTGGTAGGGGCGGGGATAATGGGGTTTGGAGAAAATTAGTCAATATCATAATTTCTTTCCCAATTTCTTCAGTCCCACATAATGCCAGCGACTATGTTTAATCAATCCTCTTTTAAGTTGTGGGGGTTAAGACTTCTAGAGTGTCCAGCATGGAGCAAAACTACAGAGAGGTGTAGAGCACCATCTGGTAACTATCGATTTACATGATCTAGAACCCATTATCCACCTCTACTTATTTCGGAAATGTTTTACTGTTACACACTATTACACAATGACACGTGAACATAGGACAGCCACCACCAAGAGACACATTATTAAACACAACACACACACACACACAATAGAAAGGGTTAGTCGGAGCTCAGGTGTGGAAAAAACAGGGAAGCTGCTGAAGGAGCTAGCTTAGCAACAAGCTTGTTGTAGCCATAGATTGGAGCTAGCTGTGTTAAGAGTTAGCTTAGCAACAAGCTTGTTGTAGCCATAGATTGGAGCTAGCTGTGTTAAGAGTTAGCTTAGCAACAAGCTTGTTGTAGCCATAGATTGGAGCTAGCTGTGTTAAGAGTTAGCTTAGCAACAAGCTTGTTGTAGCCATAGATTGGAGCTGGCTTAGCAACACGCTTGTTGTAGCCATAGATTGGAGCTGGCTTAGCAGCAAGCTTGTTGTAGCCATAGATTGGAGCTGGTTTAGCAACAAGCTTGTTGTAGCCATAGATTTGAGCTGGTTTAGCAACAAGCTTGTTGTAGCCATAGATTGGAGCTGGTTTAGCAACAAGCTTGTTGTAGCTATAGATTGGAGCTGGCTTAGCAACAATCTTGTTGTAGCCATAGATTGGAGCTAGCTGTGTTAAGAGTTAGCTTAGCAACACGCTTGTTGTAGCTATAGATTGGAGCTGGTTTAGCAACACGCTTGTTGTAGCCATAGATTGGAGCTAGCCGTTGTAGGGCTAGTTTAGCAAAAGGCTAGTCGTAGCGGTCGCCCTGGGCTGGCGATGCACCCAGAAACAGAACCGCGCCCCGGCTCCTCGGTGGGTCTCTGCCTGCCAAGATGTGCCGTCGTGAAACTTTATCCGGAGCGCCAAACCTCTCCCTAGCCAAATCTCTGCTCTTTTGATACGTCTCGGGGGGGCTTCCTGGGAGAGATGAACTGCCGTTTTTGGCGGCCATCTTACCACCGGTGTCACGCCCTCATTAAATGTAGCGTTGAAGATGAACGTCTCCTTCATGGCGCTCGTTTAATCCGTGAACCCACACACCGGGGGGGGGGGGGGGGGGGGGAGGAGGAGGGAGAGAGAGAGAGAGAGAGAGAGAGAGAGAGAGAGAGAGAGAGAGAGAGAGAGAGAGCGAGAGAGCGAGAGAGCGAGAGAGCGAGAGAGAGTGTGTGTGTCCTTGTTATGCCAAGCCTGGTCACGTGATATACGGTAATCGAAACACGAAAACAACTGCTGGTTTATATCATCTAGGCCAAAATATATGACAGCCTCCATATTTTCTGAGTTGCGTATTTTTGGAAAAATGCATTGCAGCATCTGGGGGGAGCGCACACACACAAACACACACAGACACACACACAAGGGACTAATTATTGGAAGAAACTGAAAAGGGCATATAAGTGTTGAAGTCTGTGTGTCCATGGGGCCGTGTGTGCGTGCGTGTGAATAACCACCATGTGTGCATAGGGTTTGTGTGTGCATGGTGTGTTTTTGTGTGTGTGTCGGAAAAAGAAGTGTGTGTGTCCCAGACCGGATTTCCAATCCCCCACCACAGCACTTTCTCACTCCAGCCATGCTTGGCATGGCAGAAATCTCTCACTCACACACACAGCCACACACACAACCCCCCATCAGACCTGCATGTCACACCTTACGCAGCAAATCAAGCCACTATCCAGGGGAAATCTTTAAATCCCACCCCTCTGGTTTCTTTTCATTACCGATGGATCCGCCTCAGCACAGAACTGGACCTGCCTTCTGGATCATTCTGGCATCTCCCAGTAATTGTTAGAGACAGCCCGTACGCCTGGGCAGTTCTCAACCGTCACATCGAATCTTCAAAAGAGCCGGATGATAAATAACTGAAACCGTGGATTAAAGAGAGGAGGAGGCGTGATTTTTTCTTTCTTTCTCCTTTCCAGCAGGCATCCTTTAGTCAGATGACTTACCCCTCACTTCTTTTGTTGTTACCCGTTACTCTCCTAACTTATGAAGGAGAATTGTTTGACATAAATGAGCTTAAACTAAGCTTGTTACCAGGTTAGCCTCACAAAAGCCACAACAAGCTTGTTACCTGTTAGTTTAAGCCTTTTTAGAAAACAATAGCGCTTTAGCCGTGAAGATTGGCCGCCAACAAAGCCTCTTTACAACGTCAGGTAAGACGGCTTTAAGATGACTAACCTCTACAAGGAAAAACATCCCATTATTGTTCGGAACAACCTCTCAAAATTCCCAACCTCGCTGCTCGGGATCACGACCAAAAAGGGAGTGCGTTTGGAGTGTGATTGAAACACTCCAGATTGAAGGTTCCCCAGGCGAACAAGCCCCCAAAAAGCCCCAGATACAACGCTTTGGCTAGCGTTGGATTTGTGTTTCAACCGTGATGCAGGGAGCTGTCAGGGCTTGAGCGAGTCCAATGAGTAGCGGTTAAATAGAGTTGAGGTTAGGCTAGCTTAGTAACAAGTTTTTTGTAGCCCTAGTTTGTAGCTAGTGGATGTTGGGCTATCTTAGCAACAGAGGTGCTGTAGCCATAGTTTGTAGCTAGTGGATGTTGGGCTATCTTAGCAACAGAGGTGCTGTAGCCATAGTTTGTAGCTAGTGGTTGTTGGGCTATCTTAGCAACAGGCTGGTTGTAGCCATAGTTTGTAGCTAGTGGTTGTTGGGCTATCTTAGCAACAGGCTGGTTGTAGCCATAGTTTGTAGCTAGTGATTGTTGGGCTATCTTAGCAACAGGCTGGTTGTAGCCATAGTTTGTAGCTAGTGATTGTTGGGCTATCTTAGCAACAGGCTGGTTGTAGCCATAGTTTGTAGCTAGTGGTTGTTGGGCTATCTTAGCAACAGGCTGGTTGTAGCCATAGTTTGTAGCTAGTGGTTGTTGGGCTATCTTAGCAACAGGCTGGTTGTAGCCATAGTTTGTAGCTAGTGATTGTTGGGCTATCTTAGCAACAGGCTGGTTGTAGCCATAGTTTGTAGCTAGTGATTGTTGGGCCATCTTAGCAACAGTCTGGTTGTGGCCATAGTTTGTAGCTAGTGATTGTTGGGCTATCTTAGCAACAGGCTTGTTGTAGCAGTCTCTTGGAGCTGGTGATGTACAGATACACAGAAGAGGAAAACCACACCCAGCTAAACCATGGTTCTTTGTTTGCTAAGAGCTGTGTGGTTAAGGATAGGAGTTAGCGATAGAAGTTGAAAGGCATGGGTTAGCGGAAAGTTAGCAAACGGAAGGGGTTAGGGACACACCAGACGAGCTTATAGTAGTGAAGGTGGTAGTAGTCGGGGGCGGCGGAACGGCTAACTCTTAGCAGTTGGTGTTAGCCGCCGATTTTTGAAGGGACTTACGGACGCTGTTGCAGACCGAGAGGCAGTACTCCTCGGAGTCAAAGTTATTCCTGTTGCCGCCGCAGCCGCCGTAGATAAACTGGGCACAGCGGCCCTCCTCGCGGTCAAAGTACCAGCGGGGCAGCATGGCACGGCACGGACCGGTCTCCGCGCTGGCCAGACACACCTCTGGGACGCACACACACGTGCACAAACGGGCCGTCACACTCCCGTGGTCACGTGTGAGTCATACCGTGCTTACACCTGGGTCGGCGTGGATGCTAACCGACGTGAACCCATGGATTAGCTTGGGCGCTAACCCATGCTAACGTGTTGGATTAGCATGAATGCTAACCCATGGCGTCCACGACTTGGCAAAATTAAAAATGGCATGAAATCTTTGGTAATGGTTTTGATGTTCCCCCAGGAAAAACCTTTTAACGCCTAAAATGGCTTTGGGTGAAATGTAAAATAATGAACAAAAAATGAAGTAATCAAATAAAGAATTAACTCAATGATCAACACAGAAATTAATTTAAAAAGTGGACATTTATGTGGAACAGGGGACAGTTTGGGAGGCTCACCTCGGACCACCTCCTCAATGGACTCGGTGGTGGTGGTGGTGGTGGTGGTGGTCGTCATGGCGACATTAGTGGTGGGCTCGTCGTCTTCATCGTCCTCGTCCTCGTCGTCCTCGTCCCCGTTCATGTAGGCGCCCTCGCCGTCGGCGCCGGCGTCCTCTTCGTCCTCGTACTCTTCGTCCTCGTCGTTCTCCGCGTCCTCGTCCTTGGCGTTGTTGTCCTCGACGACGGTCGCCGCCGCCGCCGCGGGGGTGTCCACGGCGACGTCCACGTCACCGTCCCCGTCGCGGTCGTTGTCCAGCACCGTCTCCTCCTCGCCGTTGTCCTTGACGCCCGCCAGGTACTCGTCCAGCGTGGCCGCCTCCTCCTCCTTCTTGTCGCTCTCCCAGGAGCGCCTGCTCAGCTCCTCGTCCTCCGCCGCCTTCTCCTCCGCCTTGGGCGGCTGGGGCTGCTGCTGGGGGGGCTGCACCGGCTCACGCACCATGCTGGAGGTGGAGGTGGAGGTAAAGTTCAGGGTGGAAGGTTAGCGGTGGTGGAGTCGTGGTAGGTGACGTTTAGCGGTGGTGGAGTCGTGGTAGGTGACGGTTAGCATGGTGGTAGACGGTTAGCGGTGGTGGAGTCGTGGTAGGTGACGGTTAGCGGTGGTGGAGTCGTGGTAGGTGACGGTTAGCCGTGGTGGAGTCGTGGTAGGTGACGGTTAGCGGTGGTGGAGTCGTGGTAGGTGACGGTTAGCCGTGGTGGAGTCGTGGTAGGTGACGGTTAGCGGTGGTGGAGTCGTGGTAGGTGACGGTTAGCGTGGTGGAGTCGTGGTAGGTGACGGTTAGCTGTGGTGGAGTCGTGGTAGGTGACGGTTAGCATGGTGGTAGACGGTTAGCGTGGTGGAGTCGTGGTAGGTGACGGTAAGCCGTGGTGGAGTCGTGGTAGGTGACGGTTAGCGTGGTGGAGTCGTGGTAGGTGACGGTTAGCTGTGGTGGAGTCGTGGTAGGTGACGGTTAGCATGGTGGTAGACGGTTAGCGTGGTGGAGTCGTGGTAGGTGACGGTTAGCGTGGTGGAGTCGTGGTAGGTGACGGTTAGCATGGTGGTAGACGGTTAGCGTGGTGGAGTCGTGGTAGGTGACGGTTAGCGGTGGTGGAGTCGTGGTAGGTGACGGTTAGCGTGGTGGAGTCGTGGTAGGTGACGGTTAGCTGTGGTGGAGTCGTGGTAGGTGACGGTTAGCATGGTGGTAGACGGTTAGCGTGGTGGAGTCGTGGTAGGTGACGGTAAGCCGTGGTGGAGTCGTGGTGGTAGACGGTTAGCGGTGGTGGAGTCGTGGTAGGTGACGGTTAGCGTGGTGGAGTCGTGGTGGTAAACGGTTTGGGAGGTGGGTGGGTGGTGGGAGACGATGGTTGGGGTCGTCGAGGTGGAGGTGGTGGGAGAATGTTAGGGTTGGTGGGAAGGTGGAGCTAGAAGGTTGGGGCGGTAAAAGGTTGATGGGGGAGGTGGAGGTGGAAGGTTTGGATGGTGGGAGAAGGTTGGGGGTGGCGGGGAGGGGTGGAGGTGGTGGAAGACGGTTGGGGAGGTGGGTTTAGACGATCGGAGTGAGGTGGAGGTAGGGGAGATGGTAGAAGATTGGGGTGACGAGGGAGGGGTTGATGTGATGACAGAAGGTGTTGGTGACGGTAAAGGTGGAGTTAGGAGCGGTTTTATGCGGCGATGGTGTTGGTCATAGAGGCGGGAGAGGCGTTGGGGAGGGAGAGGTGGGACCCGGGAGGGTGATGGGGTCGAGGCAGAAGGTGCAGAGGGGTTTTGGGTGGTGGTGATGAGATGGTGGGTGGAGTGGGTTAGAGGGGGGACGAAGGTGAAGGAGGTTAAGCCGTAACGAGGGATGAAGAGGGGAGAGAGAGAGCGAGCGGGGGTGGAGGGATAACGAGGAAATGAGGGGAGAAGTGGAGCTAAATAGGATTCCCAATTACAAGCCGGCCCCAATGCAATCAAGGAACCTGTGTGTGTGTGTGTGTGTGTGTGTGTGTGTGTGTGTGTGTGTGTGTGTGTGTGTGTGTGTGTGTGTGTGTGTGTGTGTGTGTGTGTGTGTGTGTGTGTGTGTGTGTGTGTGTGTGTGGTGCTGACAGAAGTGGCTGTTAACGATGAGATTTTGCGCTTGCTTCACAAGAGCGTGCAATTTCAACTGTCAAATAAACGTGGCAATGTTTCAATCCTAGCCCGCAAGGTCGTGTGACACGGAGTCTGCGTGATGTTGAGCCGAAAAGGCTCGTTAGCTTGAAACCTGTCTGAGCTAGCTGGCTAGGTATATATATAAGACAAATTGATGGGAATTGTCTTTGCGTTTCTTGAAAAATGCTTAAAATATATATAGGATTTGTATGCGTTTTATGTATTGTGTGTGTTTATTAAGTCGGTATCGTGCAGGTATTAAGTGTGCATCAGTTGTGTAGTAAGTCTGCATTAGGTGTGCATTAGGTGTGTATAACGTGTTTATTAAGTGTATAGTAAATATGTAGTAAGTGTGAACCTGTTGTCAGAGTAGTCACCCCACCAGACGCGTGTATTGTGCATGTGTATAACGTGTGTATCAAGCGTGTATCTTGTGTGTGTAGTACGTGTGTACCTGTTGTCAGAGTAGTCACCCCACCAGACGTGTGTATTGTGCAGGTGTATAACGTGTGTATTAAGTGTGCATCTTGTGTGTTGTAGTAGGTGTGTACCTGTTGTCAGAGTAGTCGGCCTCGGCCCCGCCCCACCAGACGTCGGAGTCGTCCCCGTCCCGCTCGGCGCTGTCGGCGTCGCGCTCCTCTTCGACCGGGCAGCACACAAACTCCACCCCGCGGAAACGGTCGATGCCGCACGGCAACAGCATCCCGTAGTCATGGAGATTCATGGCGCGGTCGCCGCAGGACTGCGGTGCGGGGGAGGGGGTATTTGTACGTTAAGTCCAATTTTACTTTTTATAACGTTTAGTTTTTTTGCGCTTTATCCCGATTTACAATTTTATAGCATTTTGTTTTCATACGTTAATCCCAGATTTAAATTGTATAACATTTCGATTTTGTAATTTAACATTTTATAACATTTTGTTTTTGTACGTTCAACCCAATTTTACATTTTATAATATTTCTTCTTTTTTGTTCCCTTTTTTCTATATATTAATTCAGATTTTACTTTTTACAGTATTGAGTTGTTTTTTTTTACCAAATTTAATAAAAAGATTGATTCTTTCCCAAATGTTGATCTTTTTAACTTATAATTAGGGGTGTAAAAAAACGGTGCCACATCTACGTAAAACAATGCCGACGTTGTCAACGACAACACCTAAAATACAACATAAAAGGGAGTCGTCATTGGCTTTCGTTATTCCTCACTCGCCTTTCTCCTTGTTGTCTGCGTGACTACGAAGATACCAAAAGGTACATTGTAGAAAGCATCATTTAGGAGATGCACGTATCAATAGTAGGTTGCAGTGAAAACTAATACATGTCATTAAGGAGCAGGTAAGGGGTTAATAAATCTTACTCAAGGACACCAACCGGTTAGGCTAAGGCGATTAAGGATACCGCCCCAAAACCCCTGTCTGGGAGGGGTCGACACCTTGACCACCAAAAGTACCAACCCCCCACCGTAAAGCTAAGAACATGTGTTTTGGTTCACTCCGATTTAAGGGAGGAGGTTACTGCTCATTTATCAGATTCATCTGCTCTCTCCCCTCTCCTCTCTCCTGTTACCTTAACCCCTTTCTGTCTCTCCCCCTCCTTTTTTCTCCTGTCCCACTTCTCTTCCTCACCCGCCCTGTATGATAGAGACCCGGTAAGAAGGCGTGGTTAGAGGCGTGGCCAGGGAGGGGGCGTGGCCCGAGGGGGCGTGGCTCACCTCCTTGGCGACGGTGTGCCAGTGTAGGTGGCTCTCGCACTGGTCCATGCGCTCCTGGTGCAGGAACTTGCACTTGTCCGGAACCAGCAGGGCGTCGCTCACGAACTCACCGACTGGAGGAGGGAGAGAAATAAAAAAATAAAAATGTTTTTAAGTCTCGTCACAATTTCTGCGTCCCTCCCCCTTCCTATTTCAGCCAATCAGGGCGATGGAGCTGTCCCTCTGGCACAAAATGAGATAACGCAAGAAGTAGACGGCAATCAAAGCGGCAATCAGACGCGGACCAACCGGCTGTTGCCGTGGAAACAGCAGCCACTGAAGGGCGGGCACACACACACACACACACACACACACACACACACACACACACAGCCCCCCCCCCAATCTCCGACCCCATGATTACCCTCTTCATTTCCTTTTCTGCGGAGCCATTATTTCTGACCCCTGGCGCTCGGTGGCACGATGGCGTTAACATTACAGCGTGGGCCGCGGCTAAAAGCCGTTAGTCGCCCACTGGCGCTAGCCCAAGGCTAAAAACCGGTCCGATCCGCCCGCCACAGCCAAGATCCCAAACCGGCGAATACCGGATCCTATACGTCGTTCAGACGAGGTCGGTTAAACAAATCCATTTTCCGGTTTGCAGTAACAAAAGTCGGTATTTAACGGCACATCCATTTTTCGACTCTCCGATAACAATGACAATATTTCAAGAGAGGTAAATCGATTAACTATGAATAATAAAAAACAATCTTAATTTACACACTCACTCACCCTCTCTAATTCACTCTCACACTCATTCATTTTCACTCTCTCAGTCCCTCCCTCACCCAGCCGCTCCCTCCCACACACCCCCTCACTCACTCACTCACCCTCTCACTCACTCACTCACTCACCCTCTCACCCCCTCACTCACCCTCTCAGTCCCTCACTCACCCTCTCACCCCCTCACTCACCCTCTCAGTCCCTCACTCACCCTCTCAGTCCCTCCCTCACCCTCTCAGTCCCTCCCTCGCCCTCTCAGTCCCTCCCTTCCCCTCTCACTCCATCCCTACCCCTCAGTCCCTCCCTCACTCTCAGTCCCTCCCTCACTCTCAGTCCCTCCCTCACTCTCAGTCCCTCCCTCACTCTCAGTCCCTCACTCACCCGCTCACTCCTTTACTCTCACTCCCTCACTCACCCTCTCACCCCCTCACTCACCCTCTCACCCCCTCACTCACCCTCTCAGTCCCTCACTCACCCCCTCACTCACCCTCTCACTCCATCCCTCACCCTCTCAGTCCCTCACTCACCCTCTCACTCCCTCCCTCAGCCTCTCACTCCCTCCCTCAGCCTCTCACTCCCTCCCACAGCCTCTCCCTCCCTCCACCCTCTCAGTCCCTCTCTCACAGCCTCTCACTCCCTCCACCCTCAGTCCCTCTCTCAGCCTCTCACTCCCTCCCACAGCCTCTCACTCCCTCCACCCTCAGTCCCTCCCTCACCCTCTCAGTCCCTCCCTCACCCTCTCAGTCCCTCCCTCACCCTCTCAGTCCCTCCCTCACCCTCTCACTCCCTCCCTCACCCTCTCACTCCCTCCCACATCCTCTCACTCCCTCCCACATCCTCTCAGTCCCTCCCTCACCCTCTCAGTCCCTCCCTCACCCTCTCAGTCCCTCCCTCACCCTCTCACTCACTCCCTCACCCTCTCACTCCCTCCCTCAGCCTCCCTCACCCTCTCACTCCCCCCTCACCCTCTCACTCCCTCCCACTCCCTCCCTCAGCCTCTCACTCCCTCCCTCAGTCCCTCCCTCACCCCCCGACCACTCACCCAGGCAGCGGTAGGGCACCACGATGTGCGTGTGGTGGTGGCACTGCTTGCGGCCCTTCTTGCACCAGTACTGGATGCCGACCGGCGTGTTGGCTTCCACCACGTTGGTGATCTGGAGCTCAGGGTACACCTGGGGAACAGGTCAACCATAACACGGTTCATAAATAGGTACTCACACACTAGGGACAAGTGTCGTCAATGAGCTTTGGCTAAAGAAACTATGATGCAAACATCAGATGTCCGTCTCTAGCTAATCCCGAGTTTCCGTATCCGTCCCTATTCAAATGAACCGTAAAGAAGTCAATTCCCACCCACACGCACACGTCATCATAGCTCTCACATCAGAGCTTCCGCAAAAGACTCAAGACTCCCATGTTCAGAGTTCCCCCAGACTATGCATAGCCCACCCCCTACCACCCACCCTCTAACACACTTGATGTATGTTGTACGTCCTGGCTCTTAATGTACGCACTTATTGTATGTTGTACGTCCTGGCTCTTAATGTACGCACTTATTGTATGTTGTACGTCCTGGCTCTTAATGTACGCACTTATTGTATGTTGTACGTCCTGGCACTTATTGACAACGATTTTTTTTTTCATCAGCCTGAACCGATGACCGATACGCCGATACCAATTATCTTGAGCCGATATTTGGAGCCGATACTGCTTCTTTTTCCCTAAATTTACATCATAAAAATTACAAAAATATGATAAGAAGTCTCAATTTAGTGAACTGTCTGTAAATCATGCTGGGAAAAAAAACAATAAAAAAAAATGTCAGATTGCGATACCCGTAAAATAAACGCAAATATCGACCGAAATATCGGCCGATATATCGGCCAATATATCGGTCGATATATCAGTCGATATATCGGCCGATCAATAGCGTCCAGCTCTACCTACCTCCTGGCAGTACTCGAGGATGCCCTCCTTGTTGGCGATGCAGCTCTTGGTGCCCGAGGGGTCGTGCTCCCACTTGCCACTCTGCACGTTGACGTGCATGTTCAGCTTCCCGCAGAACATGGCCACCTGGGGCTCGGCCAGCAGGCCCATGGACACGTCGGTAGGCACCTGGAGGGGGGAGACGGGGGAGGGAGAGGGGGGAGGCAGAGAGTCAGTGATCGTATAATTTGGGCAGGCACCTTGAGCGGGGGAGACGGGGGGAGGGAGACGGGAGGCAGAGATTTACTGATTGTATATGTCGGGTAGGCACCTGGAGGGGGGAGACGGGGGAGGGAGAGGGGGGAGACAGAGAGTAAGTGATCGTATATGTCGGTAGGCACCTGGAGGGGGGAGACGGGGGAGGGAGAGGGGGGAGACAGAGAGTAAGCGATCGTATATGTCGGTAGGCACCTTGAGGGGGGAGACGGGGGAGGGAGAGGGGGGAGACAGAGAGTAAGCGATCGTATATGTCGGTAGGCACCTGGAGGGGGGTGACGGGGGGAGGGAGAGAGTCAGAGAGCTTGCATTTCCTTCGGTGGGTCTAAGGACATAATCAAATTGAAGGCTGCGATTTTATCCCGGGGGGGGGGGGGGGGGGGGGGGGGGGGGGGGGGTGGGGGGAGGTTGGGAATCGATCTGGAGGATCTATTTGATTTGATCGGTCTCCGCATGAAATCCTCTCAGCCCCTTCTATCTGTCTGTCTGTCTGTCTGAAAGGGGGCAGAAGGGAGAGGTAGAGAGAGGATATATTGGATCGTGATGAGCAATAGATGGGGGGGAGAAGAGGGAGAGCGAGAGAGAGCGAGAGGCAATAAGACGTAATTTGCATTTGACGACTGGAAGGCAGAAGGGGATGGGGGGGGGAGGTAAGGGAGAGAGGGAGGAAGAAGGGAGGGAGCGATGGATGAATGGGAGGATAGAAACAGAAAGGGAGGGAGGAAGGGAGAGGGAGGGAGGGAGCAAGAGAAGGAGGGAGGAAGAAGGGAGAGGGAGCAAAGGAGGGGGGGATGGAAGAAAAGAAGGGAGAGAGGGAGGGACGGATCAACGGGTGACGGGAGGAAAGGAGAGGGAAGGAGGGAGAGAAAAACCACCATCCAAGACGAAGAAAATGGGTTTGATAACGACAGGAGGGAGGGGGAGGGGGGAGATGAAGGAGGAAGGGGGGAGGGAGGGAGACGAAGGGGTGCGTGTGGTGGAATAAGGGCGAACAGAAGGTGCGAGAGATGATGAAGTGCAAAGGGGTGACAGCAGGGGGCAAACAACAGTCTTAGCCCACGGCTCCCCCTCCACCACCATTATTCATAGCGCTGCTTAAGGGGTTAAACATGCATTAGACTATCAAATCGAAAAGGGTACGCATGTCACAAAACCATAATAGCGCACACACACACACACACACACACACACACACACACACACACACACACACACACCCCTTCATCCAATGACCCGTCGGTGTCCAGCCAACACGAGAAACCCGGGAATGAGTGAGATGAACTCCGAACGCCAGGGAACTCCCTCTCCTCGCCGTATCTATGGTAACGGGGTCGTTACTGTTTGAACGATGCGCAGGTTTGTGTGCGGGTTCCACGTTTTACACGTTTTACGTTTTACTGGGGAAGTGTGAACGTGTGTGTGTGCGTGTGTGAACGTGTGTGTGTGTGAGTGTGTGTGTCAAATCAGCCCTTGTTTCTCTTTGATCACACCATTATAATCCCACCTGTGTGGTAACATTAGCATTTTACATTCGGTAATCTAGCTCTTATCCAAAGTCACTAACGAGGGAAGCCGAGAGCACTCAGTGCAACAGCGAAAGGAGAGGGAATAACACGTTAACAGAGTGCAGGTTTTTTCGAGGTCTTGCCTCATTGTTTTCCATTTTGCGTACATTTGTCTGCGGGTGCCTATGGATAAGGTGCACGCGCGAACACACACACACACACACACACACACACA
The DNA here is from genome assembly GCF_026213295.1 of Gadus chalcogrammus. NCBI lineage: Eukaryota > Metazoa > Chordata > Actinopteri > Gadiformes > Gadidae > Gadus > Gadus chalcogrammus. The sequence continues at coordinate 32,893,234 of NC_079415.1, read as the reverse complement.
CACACACACACACACACACACACACACACACACACACACACACACACACACACACACACACACACACACACACACACACACACACACACACACACAGTGCAAGGCAGCAGGTTGTGTGTTTGATTCCCACTCAGCTTGGAGAGAGCAGACAAACTGCTGAATGTCTGCGTTCTGCGGGTGAGATAAAGAGAGAGACCGAGAGCAAGGGGGCGAGAGAGACTTTGTACGATTTTCTAATCTTGTTAATGTTATTGAAAATCCTGGCAGGCAAACAAATGTTTTCTTTTAAGCTGGGCAATTCCTTCCCTCTCCGCTGAGTGGACAAACACACACACACACACACTTTTTTGTTTGACTCCTACCGAAGACCTTCGACTCCTGCCAAATTGCGTCATCAAACCAAACTTTATCGACACAGGAAATACACCCTAGTACAAAACAAGCATCATCATGCTCAGGCGCACATCTTTTAACACGGGACGAAAATTCTGAAAATATAAACTGCTGGTGACAAGACACAACCCCAAAGAGACAAATGACTCTAAAAACCGTCACGGGAGTATGCTAGCGTTAGCACGACGGTAGCAATGTGTACGGCAGCTGGGCATGCCTAATCTACTGGCCACACACACACACACACACACACACACACACACACACACACACACACACACACACACACACACACACACACACACACACACACACACACACACACACACACACACACACACACACACACCATCTTAGGCCTTGCGGTTACAGCGTCTGACAGCCAGGCCATCTGCAGCTCGCAGGCTGAGTTCAGGGGCCGTCACTCAACGTGTTGCCAGCCATCTGGGAGCAATGCACACCAACTTAGGGGCCGTGGGTCAATTCACCCACCACGCTTTTTATGGTTAAAAACTCCCAAAGGTCCTTTTTACCATGTCGGACCAATTAGGGCCAGGGCCTAAACGGGTGGTTCAATAAACAGATGAGCAGGCGGTTGTAAACCAGATCCACTTTAATCTGGACGATTGCTAAATCCTAAAATGTCAATACTTTTTAATGTTCATAGCCTCAAAATGGAAACATAATCGCCTCTTTCGGATCTATACTCTTTCCGTGGTCGTCTCCAGCTGTCTTTGTCGCAGGGCCTTGCATTCCGTCTTATTCGTTTTGACTGGAGATGACGACACAAAATGCGAGCGAGCGAGCGAGAGCGAGAGCGAGAGAGAGACTACCACAGAGAGAACCAGGCAACATTAAGAAGGGGGAGGGAGCAAAGGAGGGAGAATGGATGGAGGATGGAGAAAGAGAGGGAGGGAGGAAGAAGAGAGAAGGAGCAAAGGAGGGACAGAGTGATGGGGGATGGGGAAAGAGAGGGACAGACGGAGCCTGTAGATGTAAGTCTCCGCCGTATGCAAAATGACGACCCAGGCCACAGATTTAGACCCAGGTCGCAGGCCGGTCCGACTGGTTTTGCCTTGCAAATGAACCGAGCCCCGAGGGGCAAATCACCGGTCGTTTCTCCCACCTCGGACACACAAGCCATGATGTCTGATGTGCCGCTGGTCGTTTGGTCTTACTGCAGGCCCGGACAGGTCCGGCTCCTCTATCCCACTCTCCCTGCTCCCTTTGTGTCCTCACCCTCTCACCGGTCTCCGGTGAGAGGGCACATCAGACATCATGGCTTGTGTGTACGACCAGAGGCACATCAGACATCATGGCTTGTGTGTCCGAGGTGGGAGAAACGACCGGTGATTTGCCCCTCGGGGCTCGGTTCATTTGCAAGGCAAAACCAGTCGGACCGGCCTGCGACCTGGGTCTAAATCTGTGGCCTGGGTCGTCATTTTGCATAGGACACAAAGGGAGCAGGGAGAGTGGGATAGAGGAGCCGGAGAGATAAGAGGGAGGGGGAAAGGGTGAAAGAGAGTGGAGAGAGAGAGAGAGGAGATTAGAGAGAAAAAGGAGAAGAGAGTGAGAGCCAGGGACAAAGGGAGGGAAAGGAGGGAGGCTAAAAGGGGGAGGGATCCTTCAAGCAGAAGGTCAAGTGTGTGGTAAATCAGGAGCGGGGGAGAAAAACAGAACAGAGAGGTAAAGACTAGATATATATATATATATAAATAAAAAAAACAAAAGAGAAAGAGAAAGAGAGAGAGAGAGAGAGAGAGAGAGACAGAGAGGGACAGAGAGACAGAGACAGAGACAGAGAGAGACAGAGAGACAGAGAGAGACAGAGAGAGAGAGACAGAGAGACAGAGAGACAGAGAGAGAGAGACAGAGAGACAGAGAGAGAGAGAGAGAGAGAGAGAGAGAGAGAGAGAGAGAGAGAGAGAGAGAGAGAGAGAGAGAGAGAGACAGAGAGAGACAGAGAGAGACAGAGAGAGAGAGAGAGAGAGAGATTCCGCGGAAAAACGTGTTTTCGAAAGGAAAGAATAAAATGGCAGATTAGTGCGCGTGTCGGACAGCTTGTCCTATTATTTTTTAACGGTAGCCTCGATTCGCCCCAAGGAAGTCGACCGCTGGGTTTTGTTGTGTCGACCTTACCCTACCTCCTCCCCTCCAACCTTCCTCCCTTCCTTCCTCCCTCCCTCCCTCCCTCCCCCCCGTGTACTCATTTAAACCGGAGCTCGCTCACGGAGAGAAACCAGGAGAGCAATTTCCCCCGCCCCGGGCACGGTGGTGAGTTTCTAAAAGTCACCGCGCGCACGTAGAACCACAGGCCGCTGTGGTCACGGTTCATGTCACCCAACCAATCAAAATGCGGTGTCAGAGGGGGGTGTGAGGTGGAGAGAGAGAGGTAGAGAGAGGTAGAGAGAGAGAGAGAGAGAGAGAGAGAGAGAGAGAGAGAGAGAGAGAGAGAGAGAGAGAGAGAGAGAGAGAGAGAGAGAGAGAGAGAGAGAGAGAGAGAGAGAGAGAGAGAGAGAGAGAGAGAGAGAGGTAGAGAGAGAGAGAGAGAGGTAGAGAGAAGTGCATTCCGTCTTGTCGGTCACCTTGATGTTGCTCTGTCCCAAAGGGACCAGAGCCGGGGAGAGAAGCGAGATGGTTAGACAGACAAGGGGAGCACTCTCCCTGACTATCTCCCCCCTCTCTCTCCCTCCCTCTCCATTTCGCTATCTCTTCTCTATCTTGTATGCCCGGAAAGTCTCCCCCAGGGAGGGGGTGGGTTCTGTAATCTTAGCAGTGAGGATAACAGAGGGCCCCCCTGATGGATGTGTGCGTGTGCGCACGTGCGTATGCATCAGGTCCGGGTCAAACCATCGCTGACGGCCGGCCATATTTGATCTTCCGAGGGGGGGGAGGGGGGCGATGGGAATGAGGAGCCGGATGCTAATCGTTAGCCACGTGTCAAAACATCCCCGCGGCGCTAGCGGCTAAAACAAAGGAGACAATAAGCTAGACTAGCGGGCCTAGCTTTTTCAGACTAGGATGGACGCTTCACTGGGAGGTCTCCTGGTCATAAAGGGAGGAACACGACGGGGAAAGGAAAAGGAGACTTTTCCAAAATCTCGTATTCAGCAGACACATAATGGAGACGGGCTGTGTGTACGTAAAATATTGGAATTATGGACCGGTGCTGGAGTTAAGGTCAAACCGTTAAAGCTGTTTCTAAACGCGTGAAGAGCCTTGAACTGCAACTGTCTTTCAACGTTTCAAAATGTTTGGGAATCCTTTCACACACACACACACACACGCATATAAAGACAAAAAACACAAACATATAAAGACACACAAACACACACAGATTAGGACAAAAACGCACACACACACACACACAACAGCTGCAACGGAAACACAAACAAACATAAGACGAAAAACTGACATAACATAAAGAAACACAAACACACATATTGAGGGAAAAAAAGCACACAAAAACCCCACGGACACAACTATAAAGACCAAAAACACACAAACATATACAGACACACATATTAAGAAAAAAAAACGCACACACATCACAGACACACAAACTCTTTGAAGGGGTCCCATGGAGACAGCCTACAGTGTGATCAGTGGGGAGGTCTTATCAGAGGAGCACAGGCCTGCCAGGGGGGGAGGAGATGGAGGAGAGAGGGGGAGGAGAGGGAGGCGGGAGGGGGAGGAGAGGGTGAGGAGGGAGGAGGGAGGGGGCGGAGTGCCATGATCTGCTGTTTTCGCCGTAGGGTGTCACACACACACACACACACAGACACACACACACACCTTGGTAGAACCCAGAAAACATGCACTCAAGAGACACCGACACACACAAACACACACAGGCACCCGAAGCAATTATGTCACGGAAAAAAATAAACTGACAAACACACACAACCGAATCGTTGTCGTGGAAACACACGGACACACCCCGCGTCCGTACACTTCCTGGTTAGCGTACGATCGGTTGAATCCATGAATCGGTCCATCTGGTCGGGACTGAATAGAGGGGAGTGCCAGAGGCCCGGTGACGTGTCGATCTCCATCACGCCTTCTTAGTCGTGTTGTGACTGGTTCCGATAAGGTGACTCGACGCCAAACACACACACACACGTGTAAAACAAAAGCAGCGAGGCACGCAGTAATCAGATGACAAGCAGCAGCCTAAACCCTTTAGGCTCAGCTGTGTGTGAGTGTGTGTGTGTATGTGTGTATGTGTGTATGTGTGTATGTGTGTGTATGTGTGTGTGTGTGTGTAGGACGTGCCTGCCTTTTTAATCAGAGGACCACAATGTCCACAGGATGCCCTACCCCTCTCACACACACACACACACACTTCTGCCAAAACAGCAATTACAGGCCCTGCCACAGGCCTGATGAAAGGGCTCCATGAGTCAGGCTCCAACCAGCAAAGCGGCCTTAAAGCCACAACTCTTTGTGTGAAAAGTTTTAAGACTTACAACACTGTTAATCTGTAGGGCACTACGGGAACAGCTAAAGTCAAACACATGATTCAAAATAAGTTTGACTAATTACTAAATGTGGTATACTGATTTAGTGCAATAGGGTAAACCAAGAAGTGGATTCAGTAACTCCCAGGGTAGTAACTCTTATTTTGATGGTTGTGGTTTCAGGGGGTCCAAGAAATGTCCTGACTCCGCCCCTAAATAAATAATTATTCAAATAATTAATTACCCTTTATTCTGGATCCAATTATTTCGTCCCGAAGACCGTGCCTCGAATCAAGTCTCCAAAGAACCCCTCAACAATCAGATCCCGCCTTTGAATTAGGGCGGGACAGCGCTGAAAGGGTTTATGGGTAATTTGGCACAAGGGTTCTAAACAAAGGATTAGCCAAATGATCGTTCGTCAAGGGTCGTGGAAAGTTCTTGAAGGTTCCATTAGGTAGTGTGATCTCTCACTCCAAGTCGTGGTTGTTTGTGACATTTGGTGTGCGTTTTAGATAGATATAGATACATAGATAGATGGATATTATATTAATTATCTTGGGGAAATTCATGTATCAGGTAGCTCACGAAGTCTGTCAACAGACCATTGACAAACAACAAAATGGACAAACAGTAAAAGCAAAATCAATAAAAAAGTAATTAATATTGCAATTATTTTCAATTAAGCCTTTTGTGTGTCATTAAATGTCTTGATGTCTTTAAACGATTAACGGTAAGAGATTCAATCAATCAAATCCAAACGCCCTGGTTTAAGAATTGAGCCGTTGGGCCCCACCCCTCTGGTATTCCATGGAGGTTAAAACCAACGCCTCAGATTGAACCGGCGATGCTATTTTGGACCAGGTAAGGCTTTAAGATTCAGGAGCCGGGAGCGCTTGGCTGCACGTCCCAGCATGCACACACATGCACACATGCTTTTGTTTTGGTTTGTTTCCATCCCATTGCTTTCCATCGAACCGCCTACAGCTTCAAAAACAATCAGTTGATCAAACATTGTTTGTAGATTTGATTTTTGGGCAGGGATTACGCCACTGTTTTCTCGATTTGATTTGATGTGTGCTGACGAATAGAATATAACATAGCGAATGTATTATGAGTTAGATGACTTGCACCACTGGAGGTCATTGGTCAGGGATTTGAGATTGAGAGAAATTGGACGATTGACGTCAATAGTCCAACTTTACCGGGAGTTTTTCTCGGAATCATTGGTTATTGGCAGAAAGCCAGTTCAGGAAGCATAACTCTTATGTGAAAACGAGGAAATGGACAATCACCCGTCATCTTTGAGGTCATTCCCCGAGCAGCAGATGTCCATAACTCTGACATTCGGGGCAGCTGACCAAGGTTAGAACCACATCTACACTGCTGAATACAGTGGTTCTCAAACTGTGGTCCTGGGCCCAAGGGCGGCGGCAGCTGTCCAGGAGGGGCTCAGTTTAACGAATGTTTGCACACCGAAAGGGCAGAATACTGCATTCATCATGACCAATATACACAGAGTAACGTTCACCCTCTCACTTCTCCCCATGGTAATGGGAATGAACAAATATTTGGCGGG
>NC_079415.1:32866805-32884305 GCF_026213295.1 Gadus chalcogrammus | reverse complement strand
TGACTTTTATCCCAGTAAGACTATGAGACGTTGCTTATGGGGGGGGGCTATCAACCTGTACATAACAGCTTCTGTATCTGAGGAGGAACAAAATGTCGCCGGGACTCCACCTTTTACAAGGACTGGCCCATTTTTCCTCCATTGTTTATTTTGTGTGGCATTATAGTCCATTTTCTTTAGGCAGACATTCTCAAAGAGCTCACCTTGCTTGAACACACATCGATCGTATTACAAATGTGCGCTATGACAGAGACGGCCCCGTTTCTGAAATCAAGTGCGTAAAACCATAACCATTCCTGGAATGAGAGCCTCTTAATGGGTACGGTATATATTTTACGTTATATTGATGGTAGTGCTGCGGTGGGGGAGATTCGATTCTTTCTGTCCCCGTTTGTTTACAAGGCCGGTCGATAGGGCTGTTTCAATTTCATTACCTTTTCTCTTTACAATTTGCTCTGTCCTTGTGTTGAGTGTAGGCTTACCTTCGAAGGCAAACGACTGCGTTTCTCTGCACTTGTGACGACGAGACGTTACCATTGTTAGCATGACTTGACATTTATATCAGACAGAACATCTGAACTACTGGTCTCATCATCTCGACACATATTTGCTTAGTGCTTGAATCCCAACGCAGTTAAAATAACTGCTATAACGCAACGTCTTCACTCCATTCCCTGCGTTCACCGAAATTGCTGCATTTCAAGAGGAAAGAATACGAAGTAGGTCTGATCACGTTAAACCCTAAAAGACCTCCTAGCCGCGCGGAACCTCTACCAAAAGTCCCCTGTGATTAGGGCTTGTTGAAGAGGTCCTTTGTCTGCAGTGTCCGTGGCTAGGCCCCAACATGGCTGTGGCGTACCCTGATGTGTGGTTGCTTGCTTCATTACACGAGTCAACACTGGTAAATGGGATTGGCTGGTTGGTTCCCAAGTCCAAGTCAGTTGAGGACTAGGTCTACCGAAAGTCTCTCACGGTCGTCGCACACACACACACACACACAGACACACACACACTTATGACGCCTTGGGCTACTGTTCTGTTTGACTGGGGTGGGCGTGTGTTCCAATGAGAGCCAAAAAACACACCCACAGATGATTCAGCATGTAGTCACCTTGACCTCCCCCGCAAGCGAGGGGAGTGTTTGTGTTTGAGTGAATGAAAGGGTGAACTGAGCATATCTGTTGGCGATGGTTCTTCCTGTGATGGATGCAGTGTGTGTGTGTGTGTGTGTGTGTGTGTCCGAGCCAGCCTTCTTAATGCTTTTTCGCTGTGACTGCCAGCTCAGCAGAACTGGGGCGGAGCTGATCTATGGCGCTAACCGTCGCCGCTCACGGCCGAGCTAAAACTGCCTCTCTCGCTCTCCCTCCGTCTTCGACGTGACAAACGATCCAGATCATTCCCATGGATATTAACGGTTCTGAGAGAGCGAGGAAGATGGCGTACAACAATTTAGCCATTGCCCCTGCTCTCATACGCAATGCTCGGAAACCTAAGGTGGGGCATTAGAGGGAGGGGTAGGGCTACAATGGTCTATTGATCAGGGCTCCGTAAGCATAGATCGGGTAGTAAGGCTCCCCCCCCGAAAAATGGGTGCCACCACGATCGGACGTCAAGACAACGTCGGGCCTCCGGAGGACGTCTGGGGCACCTAGTTTGTGCGGCGTCTCGCCCCCGCAACGTTGGCACCGGTCGGTCCTTGCCTGCGGTTTTTCGGGCCGATTCAGCATGCTGAACGGGGCACAGAGGCCGTCGGCGAGAGCAATCGCTCCTATCGGCCGCTCAGCCGCAGCGAATCGATGCGCGGTGGGAAGAGAAACGGAGACGGGCCGCGCGGCAAACGACTCTCGCACAAAAATAGATTGTCTAATTTTTTTTTTCCCCCCACAACACGGTGAAACTGTTCTGGTTCAAGCGTTACCCGATGGATCGCTGGGTGGAAGAATCGGTCAGGGGACATGGGAGTGAGCGCGTGCTGCGTGTGATGATGGAGCAGTATTGAGACACGGAACAGACGGACGGACCGCGGGGGAAGGGGGATTATACTGCCTAAAAGGGTCATAGGTCAACGACAGCGCTGTCGGATGTGAAGAGATAGGCAGTGATAACAGCGTGTCGGACAGAGATACAGAGCTGGTGTTTGTGCGATTGCAGTTTTCCACAGGGATTGTGTATGCAACCACGGCACAACACGTTGACAACTAAATAATCGAAAACCCACTGAAACAATAATGACTACAAGGAATTGCGGCCCGTTTCGCTGTGGGGTGGGGGAGGGGGGGATGGGGAAGGGCCTTGCACGATTGAATTCATGTCATCCCCAACTGAGGAAGGCTTGCCTTGGCCGTGTCCAATATATATATTTAATTTTTTCTGAAAACGGATACTTAAGTCGTCTCTCACCTCCCCCTGTCACGAGGAAGCGTGTCGGATCCAGGGGGGGGGGGGGGGGATAGACAGGGGGGGGGGGGGGGAATAGGATATGAGACACGGGAGAGAGATGAAATGAGGTGCGGAAGGAAAATCGATTCGAACAGAAGAGATTCAAATCAATGGCGAGAGAGGATATCTTCATAATTGCCGCGGACGACAGACGGAGCCCACGAGCGAGCGAAGGCGAGAGCGAAAGAGGTAAGAGAGAGAAAAGAAGACACAGAAGGAAGTGAATGTCTGGCAGGAAGGCGGGTGGATTAACTCCACTTCCTAACAGAGAAAAGGACTGTGGCGGACGAGGGAAGGGTTGGCTGGCACAAGCCACTGGCTAGCATCACGGCGTTAGCGCGTGCTAATGGTGGCGCAGGGGGGGGGTGGGGGGTGATGGCGATGGAGGTTAGTTGGAGAGCAGCCTGATACGCCCAGGGCTCAGAGACTGCAGTGTTGGTCTGTCCACACAAACAAGACTGGCTATCCAAGGACTGTGTCCCTGGAGGATGGGGTGGGGGGGGGGGGATGGGGACCAACACACACACAAACAATCAAACACAAAGGCTGGCAACCCCACTCCTCGTTCACACCCACCCACCCCCATGTCAAGGGAAGTGGTGTATTTAAAGCCCCCGTAGCCAGAGAAAGCAGTGTGTGTGTTTCAACTAAGGACAAGTGTCTAAACACTGAGATTGCATGGGGCGTTTTGGCAGCATCGCAATGAAAATTATTAGCCATTGATCTGCAGATTTAATAAAGCCAATTAATATCTACAATCGTTTAATCTGAGAGAGCCTTGGTGGAATCAGTGCAAGAACCATAAAAAGCAAAATAGCATCATTAAAAAGGTGAACGACAGCTAACCCACCAAGATTGTCATTTGTTTCAAAGTTCAAAAGCTTTATTTGTCCAACAACCAATGTTGCCATATTAGAAAATTGAGGAATTATAAATTGTTTAGTGCCATCGACACGTCGAACAGCTATTCTTTGATTATTATACGTCCACACACACACACACACACACACACACACACACACACACACACCTTATATGGTGCATTTACAATTGAGCGTCCATAATTCAGGGTATGGGCAAAAAACAGACGAGATGGTTTTAGGACAGCAACACATCGAATAGACGTTCTGCTGGTGACTGTCACACGAAATAACAAACAGAGAGAGAGAGAGAGAGAGAGAGAGGGCGATGGGGCTGGGGTGAACAAAACAATCCTAACTACGCTGGTAGGTTGAAAGGCTTTCCGCTGGCTTCCCGGTTTCCCAGCCCTCGGTGGAATGCTGCAGTGCACCGCCGCCATCTTGCCTCCACCTCCCTGTTCTTCACCCTCAACTCAAATATGTCGGGAATGGACCAACGGATTTTTTAATCAACGTTACCGTTGTACGATACCCATCTTCCGTTATACGTTTTCCGTGAAAAGTGTAACGGTATATCGGGTGCGTTTTTTTAGGAGAAAAAAACAATAAAATAAAAAGGTAATGTTTGATTTTCAGGGAGAGGAAAAACGTCGAAACACGCCCACTGCCTTAACTATGCCCCGGGGACACCGAAAATAGACGACGCGGTGTGGAGCAGGACAATGGGTCAAATAACACAGTTTAACACAACAAGGGAGCTCAAACACGTACACCACGACTAGCTACGGAAACAGGCATGGGTGAAAACGGGATTAATTATAATTAATCGACCATGAAGTACCACCACCGCATACGTGGTCCCGATAAAGCGCAGCATGAGCAGGCAATACTGGACCAGCTCACACTGTCAACACGCGCCGCCGTTACCAGTCCGCGTTTAATCCGCTACACAAAAACACCACAATAACTCTCGGCTGTCATCATGTGACCCCCATACTGCAGTCATCTCCCCCCCTACAGCCGGGAAACATTCCCGATTCCCGACTCAATACGCAGCTCCACCACGGGAGACCCACAGTGATGTGACGGGGGAGATGAGACCCTGCACCGGGGGTTTTATCCACCATAAGTCCCATTTTTGTGTTACCATCTCCTTACCTCCAGAGCCAGAGCAGAAGTCGCCAGAGCCAGCAGCAGTAACGCTACGCGGTCGCCCATTGCTGGTGGTCTTGTCGGGGGGGCCAAAACACGTCCTTAGCCGGGGTGTTTATACGTGTGTGCGTGTGTGTCGGTTCGTTGTGGATGTGTCGGTGTGTGCTGCCTGTGCTGACAGTTGCCGCTCGTCTCTCGTCGTCGTTTGATGGCGAACGATTCCGAGGGTTTCCCAGCTGCTCGCTCCCGGGATCACCTGACCTGAGACGGGAGAACGGAGTGGAAGGGGGCGCGCATGCGCAGACGCACGCGGGCGCGCGCACACACACAGACACAAAATTGCGCTGTGATTTATTTTTTGGGGAGAAAGAAATCGTTGATTCAACTTTTATTATTTCAAATTAATTTTAATATGATTTTGTATTTATGTACACAGATAGAGAAACAGCACACATAGACTACAATCTATTTATTTTTCAAATTGTATGCAGTCCAATGTCCTCCGGGATGAGGGATCACAGATCATTCACACAGGAGTCCAAAATCCCATCTCTACGACTTTGTTGGGGGGCAAATACAAGAAACCATTCAAAGTATTACATAAGTCAGGTGGACGACTCCACGTTTCAGCCACAGCTCCACAACACTGTTTTCAAGTAAGACAAACCCAAACCAACGATTCAGTATCAACCGCCGAGTCTTCAACATTGTCACACAAACTATCGGAAAAAATAGATATACACTTTAAAATCATGTATCACATATGAAGTTCCGCCGTGCGCGAGATTACAGCAGATGACCTTTGACCTTTCCTGCGACCCAAATAAGAGTCCCGTGTGCAATAAAACATTCTACATCGTCCAAAACTCTCGACCAGAATGGACGGATACTGAACGGGGGTTCCGCTCGGCAGATGTCTGTCGCCCAGACTACCCCAATCCCATCTACCCCTACCACCCTAACCCAGGGTTAGGGTGGTAGGGGTAGTTGGCATTGCTTTGGGCAAATATGCAAAGAGGCATATTACGTTCACATTCTTTTAGGGAACGAGATGCACACACATCGACCCAAAAAGAATACAAAATAAGAAGGATGTCCAAACACACAAACACCCCGCTCAGTGATCCAGTGTCAAAATGTCCGCCGGGGGTTTCGTCTGGGCTGGCAGCAGCGGGGGAGGGGGGGGGGGGGGGTGAGTTCACTTCAGGGCACAGCCGGGATAAGGGGGTGGGGGGGAGTAGTTGTCGGGCCGGGCCGGTGTTGGGGTGTAGGGGGGGGGGCGCGGGGAGGGAGGGTACATCTCGTAGTCGTAGTTGTAGGGGGGCGGGGGACCTGCGAGAGGAGGAGAGGGAGGAGGAGGAGGAGGAGGAGGAGAGGGGGGAGGAGGAGGAGGAGGAGGGGGAGGAGAGCGAGGAGGAGGAGGAGGAGGAGAGGGAGGAAGAGGAGGAGGAGCAGGAGGAGGAGGAGGAGGAGGAGGAGAGCGAGGAGGGGGAGGAGGAGAGGGGTGAGGAGGAGGAGGAGGAGGAGGGGGAGGAGGAGGGAGCAGGGGGAGGAAGAGGAAGAGGAAGAGGAAGAGGAGGAGGAGGTGGAGCAGGAGGAGGAGGAGAAGAATAATAATAATGTTTAATTTGCATTATCCAGAATGGCCCAATGTTAGTGCATATTGAATAATAATAATCAAATAAATAATATAATAATATAATAAAAAACACTTGCTTCGTGGAGCGATATCACATCCCAATAGGGCTTGTACATCAGAATGCATCATGGGAGTTTCTGTTGGTAATACTCTGCCATTTTCTGATGCTCAGGGCGAGTTGTAGTAACATCAACGTAAATATACCGTAATGTAGGCTAATCAAAACTTTGTTTTGCCACATCTCCCATGAGAAACGCTGTGACATTTTCGAACACAGCAATGTCCCCCCACAATGACTAAATAATTTCACCATTCATAACTGAACAATAACCAAGACGCCATTACTACCAAAAGCATTCCTACGCTCCTTTACCTCAGAGATGAAGATGGTCATTGCTATGTAAAAGTCACGACGTACAAGCCCGATAGACCCTTTTCACAGAGGGGTCATCGTAGGACAAACACAGATGACACTCAACACTAATTGAAGGCGTGCTTTCTTTAAGTACAAGGGCCAAGGTAGTAGACTACACTAGATACCTGCATTTGTCCTAAGGTGAAACCTCTGTAAAAATTATATTTTCTCAACTGATAGCCTGTCAATTTTTATAATTTTTTTATTCAAACATAAAACGTTATTTTCTTATGGACTGCTAGTTCATAAATGTTCAAGGGGAAGCGTCGCCAGCGTTTACATTTTCGCGTCTTGAGTGGAAGAGTAGCGCCCTCTGGTGGAGGAATTGACCAAGTGCTTACATTGGCAGGGACGAACTCTTGACAAGGCCAATAGACTAATAAATGATAAACTCTCAACGTTCTGCAGTGTGCAATGTCGCCGAACATTCTCTCTGGGTTTTTTTACGTTGTGAGGCGCAACTGACAAAGAGTCCTTAAAACAAAACTTCAAAAAGTCCAGAGGACATAAAACCTTTCCATTAAATACCAGATTGCACAACTGAAAGGATGACATCAGATGTGTTTCCGGCCTGTGTTTATGGCACAATTGTGTTCAACGGTGAACCACATCACGGAAGTACATTGTCTGTTTGCTAGCCAAACAAAACCTCCCACATAGCGGGGACCCTTTGTTTAATGCGCTGTGTCAACAATGAGAGAGGAACCCAGTGGAAAAAGCCATGTATTATTCCATAGCCGGGTTCATGTACACGTGTCACGTTCGTACTCCATCACAGCTTTGAGCCCTTTGATTTCAGTTGGGTTGGGGGGGGGGGGGGGGGGGGGGGGGGGAGACTGTGACTGCCGCAGGTGAGGGTGTAGCATGAGGAATATTACACCCATCCATTCTTGAGAACTCTCTTTGTTCCACTCCCCTGCCTGCTAGCATGACGGCTAGGGTTTCACACGTGCACGCAGATGCACGCACGTGTGCACACACACGCCTTCACTGAGACCCACACACACAAACACACAGATCAACACCACACCTTCACCTTCACTCACGCACACACATATACACCTACAGACTCATGTACATGCATGAGTGTGTGTGTGCGTGTGCGTGTGTAGGTGCGTGAGTTTGTGGGTGAAGGTGCATGAGTGTGAGGGAGTAAGTGTGTGCATGAGGCAGTGAGTGAGTGAGTGAGTGAGTGAGTGAGTGAGTGAGTGAGTGAGTGAGTGAGTGAGTGAGTGAGTGAGTGAGTGAGTGAGTGAGTGAGTGAGTGAGTGAGAGGGAGTAAGTGTGTGCATGAGGCAGTGAGTGAGTGAGTGAGTGAGTGAGTGAGTGAGTGAGTGAGTGAGTGAGGTGAGTGAGTGAGTGAGTGAGTGAGTGAGTGTGAGGGAGTAAGTGTGTGCATGAGGCAGTGAGTGTGTGCGTGAGGGAGTGAGTGAGTGAGTGAGTAAGTGAGTGAGTGAGTGAGTGAGTGAGTGAGTGAGTGAGTGAGTGAGTGAGTGAGTGAGTGAGTGAGTGAGTAAGTGAGTGAGTGAGGGAGGGAGTGAGGGAGGGAGTGAGTGAGTAAGTGTGTGCATGAGGCATTGAGTGAGTGAGTGAGTGAGTGAGTGAGTGAGTGAGTGAGTGAGTGAGTGAGTGAGTGAGTGAGTGAGTGAGTGAGTGAGTGAGTGAGTGAGTGAGTGAGTGTGAGGGAGTAAGTGTGTGCATGAGGCAGTGAGTGTGTGCGTGAGTGAGTGAGTGAGTGAGTGAGTGAGTGAGTGAGTGAGTGAGTGAGTGAGTGAGTGAGTGAGTGAGTGAGTGAGTGAGTGAGTGAGTGAGGGAGGGAGTGAGTGAGTGAGTAAGTGTGTGCATGAGGCAGTGAGTGAGTGAGTGAGTGAGTGAGTGAGTGAGTGAGTGAGTGAGTGAGTGAGTGAGTGAGTGAGTGAGTGAGTGAGTGAGTGAGGGTACCTGGGTAACCCTGGGTCACGCTGTTGATGTAGGAGGTCCTGAACACGTCGACGCGTGCCCCGCGCCCGTTCTTCATGCACATGCACACGCACAGGACCAACGCCGCCATGGCGCCCATGAGGAACACCACGCCAAACACGATGCCCGAGATCGCCGTGCCCCTGCAACGCGCGCACACACACACACACACACACACATCTGTTTATAAGGCAAATTACTATAAACTAATTTCCACTAGAAATTGTTAGGCTGGCAATAATTGGAATGGATCACACACACACACACACACACACACACACACACACACACACACACACACACACACACACACACACACACACACACACACACACACACACACACACATGCACAAAAACACACACACGTAGACACACACCCCTGCTTGTTTATAATGCTGAAGGCTGAGTAAATTACTAAAAGTACATAAAAAAAAATAGATTCCACATTAATAGAATTATAGCAATTGTCAAGCGGAGGGTGTGCAGGGAAAGATTATGCATGCACACACACCCTCCACCACACACACACACACACACACAAATAAACACATTTATTTATGATCTATAATAATGCACATATTATAATCAACTCAAAACAGACACACACACATAAAAAATAATACACCATTGAGAATCCAATAAACAGGCAATGGGACACACAAACACACACTCACACGCACACAAACCCAAGCAAGGTGGCCGAGTCAGACGGATAACATGGGAAGATTGATTGTGGGCTGCCATGGCAACCGAAGAGGTGAGGAATGATTAAATTGGAGAGGCGGCACAAGAACATATGATTCATAAATAGCAGGAAAATGGTGTCCAGGCTTGAGAACGGTTTTGAGAGAGAGAGAGAGAGAGAGAGAGAGAGAGAGAGAGAGAGAGAGAGAGAGAGAGAGAGAGAGAGAGAGAGAGAGAGAGAGAGAGAGAGAGAGAGAGAGAGAGAGAGAGAGAGAGAGAGAGAGAGAGAGATCTCATTAAAGCAAGAAACTTTTAACCAAGGGGACTTACACAATAAGATATATGTCATAGAGATGGAGGGGGGGGGGGTTAAGTAGTGTCCTGCCCAAGGAGGCTTACAGGTAGGAGGGATCAAACCTAGTTCCTTTCAGCTGAGAGTGAGAAATCATAATCCTAAAACTACCTAAGCCTGTGACAGGTGCGGTTCAACACAAACTGATATCCAATTTCAACCAAAATAAGAGTGTGTATGCAGGTTTTCTTAAGGTGGGTAAACCCTGTTAGAAATAAAACAACTCCTTTCCCGCTGCTAGTAAATCAAAAGGCTACATAAATGCTTTTAGGTTTTTTCTATGTCACAAACGTGCCTGAAAACAACTAGTAGTAGTAGTAGTTATACTAGTAAACAGTAGTAATGTCAGTTAAAAATGTCAGGGCGGTTAATTCAGTTAATTATTCAGCCTCTGAATAAGTAACGACTTTAGCTTGTTGTTTGCTTTAGCTTTCTGCTAAATCTTAAATACATTGCACTTTCTAAAATTATTATTTTCTATTTTATTATTAAAATGCCTTTTTTAATTTTCCCTTTATTTTCTATTTTTTACCAGAAAGATACATGATCTGATACCAGAGAGAAAGGATAAGGGTTTGAGACCCAAGTTCTGTCTGGGTTAGAGTCCTAGAATCCCGGTTGGAGTCCCAGAGAAAGGACCAAGTTCCTTTAGGTATGGTTGGAGTCCCAGAGAAAGGCCTGAGTTCTGTCTGGGTTGGAGTCCCGACGTCTGTCTGGGTCGGAGTCCCAGAATAAGGCCTTTGGTTCGTGGTTAGAGTCCCGACGTGTGTCTGGGTTAGAGTCCTAGAATCTGGGTTAGAGTCCTAGAATAGAGTACTATAATCCGGGTTGGAGTCCCAGAGAAAGGACCGAGTTCCTTTCGGTCGGTTTGGAGTCCCGACGTGGGTACCAAATTCCTTTAGGTCGGGTTGAAGTCCCGACGTGGGTACCGGAGAGACTGTTGATCTGATCTTAAATACATTGCACTTTTTATTTTACTAATTTCTTTGCATATGTTTTCTTTTACTCTTCCATCGCTGCACATCAGAGCTTGAGTTCCTTAACACCCTTGACCACGGCAGATTCACTCTCCCGGGGCACAACGCTGATCGTAACCTCGCCCACAGAAGACAGAAGACAGATGTTAGTGGGTGTCAGTGGGGTGTCTGTCCAGTTGGGAAGGGGGTATGGACCACACAACCTTTTGAAGCCTGGGACTGGACCCTATGCTTGACTTATGTCAGGTCAGCGCCTGGTCACAGGTCAAAGGTCACAAATGGAAAACAGGTTAGGCCGGTGGCCTCTTGGTTGGAACTGTGTTCTGGAATGTCCGGACAGACGTCATCACCGTAAAGGGTTTACCAAGTCTAGAAACTGGAATTTAACGTTGAGATGTCGTGGGAAGATGTAACCACATCTCATTATAATCATAGGATGTAATTAAGGTGCTCTTCTGTTTTACTGCATTAACAGCTGTGTTCAATTGTAGCTTGATTAGTCAAAGCGAGACATGTGTTCAAGCGTGTTCTGTTGAACACAATTAGTTGAACTGTTTCACTCACACACAAACACACACACATGTACAAACTAGCAATAACAACTGGTTCACAAAAAACAGTGAAAAAACAGCGATTTTTTTAAATTCTTTGAACAAAATTCAAGACAGTGTCCGATAAACGCTTTATATTTGCGTGCGCATTTGCTTGCGTGCGTATACATGTGTGCATGTGTTCGTGTATAAACGCGCGTGCATGTGTACTTACGAGAGGACATCGCCCACATAGGCATAGTAGGAGCAGCAGAAGGGTGGAGTGCCTTCACAGCAGTACTCCACGCAATCATCACACTTGGCCTCACCAACGCCTGTAACACACACACACACACACACACACACACACACACACACACACACACACACACACACACACACACACACACACACACACACACACACACACACACACACACACACACACACACACACACACACACACACACACCTTTTTAGAGCTCATTAAACTGCTCCAGGACATTTTGGTTCGTAGGTACGACGCCAACATCATCAACGGTGGTGTACCCGTACAATTTACTGCCAACGTCTTATAAAATACCCTCTCCCTCTCGCTTTACACTACACTGAGTGACATGAAGTTGTGTTTATTATACTGGGCTCACGGGTGGAACAGTTGGCCCGTTTCACCATGGCAACCAGGCTGTCAACAGGTTCAATGCGGCGGCGGTTGCCTCGAGGTGACTTTCAATATCGTTAAAAGCAAGACAAAGTGTCTTGCTTTATGTCTTGGGTAACACAAGACATAAAAGCACCTGTGTTACGTACATAGGTTGCGTTCTTCCCATCCGAATGCCACGCTTTATGACTGAAAATACCGAAAAGGAATTTTATCCATCCAAGCAATCAAACTAACAAGCATATATGCCAACTGAACTAGCTACAGCTAACCTCTTCTACCGACCTCTTGTGTTGGGCGAAGTTGTGCGACTGGTATCCCCTATGGACTGGTGTGTTGATACCACAATATGAATGCGTGAGGTCTGACCTATTTGCACTGCACAGGTGAAATCAAAAGAGAAATACAAACACCCTCTTTTTTAAAACTTCTATCACACGTTCTAGGAAGTATGCAGGAGTGGGGTTTTTTTTCCTCAAAGGAGCTCATAGTTCAAAAGGGAAAGATAAAAAGGGCAAAGATGAAAGAAAATGTATTCAAAGATAATCTTTCAAAGAAAACCATTTTTTTGTACACACACCACCGAAATTCCCTCTGACGAGAAAAGATGCAAAATTGATCGTCTCTTATATAAATGGACTCAAACGCCATCGGGCTCCCTCACACACACACACACACACACACACACACACACACACACACACACACACACACACACACACACACACACACACACACACACACACACACACACACACACACAAGATCCTCTCTCTCTCTACGGTCACAATCACACCACACACACACACACACACACACACACACACACACACACACACACACACACACACACACACACACACACACACACACACACACACACACACACAAGATCCTCTCTCTCTCTACGGTCACAATCACACACACACACACACACACACACACACACACACACACACACACACACACACACACACACACACACACACACACACACACACACACACACACACACACACACACACACACACACACACCTTTTTTTATTGTTATGTTAAAGGTCTCTTCTCGAAAACAAATCCCAGTTAAACCAAACCAATACACCTGCAACGTTATAAAGAGATGAAGTAGAATCTAACGATACCTCAAGGCCTTCGAGAGCTTTGCTGTTTGGAACAGTTTATGATTTAAATAATGAGAGATTTTCCTCAAATGACCCTCTACCTGTTATCTTAGTTGTTCGGAAAACACCTTCCAGTAGACACTGGAGCAGCAAGAAACCACAATGTGTATGATGAAATATGCATAAAAGACCCCAACGCGTCACAATGTCACGTAAGAGCATTTGTCAGGATTTTTTGGAGCGGAATTATGTCGGCTGTCGAATTGCGTAACATACGTGTTAAAAAATTCAGTTGCAAGTGGTGGAAATAAGGGTTGTTTAAAAAACAGTAGTTCGCCCATGTTTATCAGAGTGCATCATGGGATTTTTCGGTCTGTGATACCGCCACATATTGAGAGGCCGAAGCAGATCTGTCTTATTATAAAATCCTAATTCACGTCCATAAAATCGTGACAAATGCCTTTTACGATTATTGACTAAACAATGACCCAAAAAAAGACATGACCAAAAACCAAATGCTAACATTCCGACGCTCCTATGATATGCTCGTAAACTGGAGGCTTGTGATGGGTTGTTCGCGACCGAATCAGTTCAAATAAACGAATCTTTAACACGAACAAACCAAACTGATTCTTCTCTCTCGTTCGTCTTATTTGTTCTTAGACTCAACTCCTCCCAGACCCAATAGTCGCTGTTTGGTCACTGACTGTGAGTGGTGAAGAGGGAAGAAGCTTAGTGAGCGAGTGTACGATAATATGATTCAATATCAGTGAAATGATAAATGCATGCTGTCTTTGTACTTCCTGTGTCATGCCAGATTAATCAAATATTTGAATGTCTCGTCAATCTGTCTCATTCTTTCATGGTTCGTTCTCCAACCCGGACCCCAACCATCATTGCTAAATCAAAAGTATTATCTTGCTGATATGTTAAACATCCGATAATCAACTACACACGTTTGGTTAAAGTTGTAACATTGATTGATGACCGACTTTCACCATCGTTTGAGAATGAGAACGAGGGGGGAGCTGAGTCTGACTGACTCAGCTGAGAACCGTGCATTGCATGACGTGGACGGAACCCACGATCAACTTCGTGACTGCGCGTGCGCGTGGAATTAACTTGGTCGCGCGTCTCCGGAGATGTGGAGGTCGTGCGACTTTATCGGGACTATGCGTTCAGGTGCTCTCGGTCTCCGGGGAGCTCTGCGAGTCTGGATCTGCCGTGTAGACCCCTGATTGTGTTTCAGTCTTTGAAAGTGCTGGGATAACTGGTGGATTTAAGAAGTATAACTTTCGACGTGAACTTTTGGCTGTGTATGCGCGCGTGCGTGTGAGCGAGTGATAGCGCATGCGTGAATGAGTGTGTGTTTTTTCACTCTCTGCGAGAGTGAGTGCGCATATGTGTGGCAGTGTGCATGTGTGAGCTGTTTGTGTGCGTGCGTGCACGGTGCACTTGTATGTGTGCGCTTGTGTGTGTGTCAGGGGAAAGCTCTGCTCTATCTCAACCATCACCGTTTAAACATATTAACGACTTGGGCTCTACAGCTCAGAACAAAGAGGAATAGAAACCAACGGGTCTGTACCCGGACCCTTCACTAGAGTCAACACGGGCCGTCCAGGTGGGCTCTTGTCCCAGGTTTGGTGCCGTAGGGGAACATAAGAGGCTTCCTATTCTGATGTTAATGCCTGCATGGTCAGGCCAGCTGCTCAGTGGGTGGTCCCAGGCATGGGTCTCGCTTGCCCCTAGCCCCCCGGCTCCTGTCTCTCGATACCCGGGCAGACAATGGCAGTGTGTCGGGTCTTCTCAAAAACCACCACCACCACCAACCCTGCATCATCAGCCCCCATTCACCCACACACTGAACTCCGATTACCAGATCAATCTTGCCACTATTATGGTGACACGGAGATAGAAGAAAAGCGTAAAACGTCCATACTTCAACTACCATTCAAGTCGAGTCCATTTAAACGGGGTGAGGTCGGCTGTGTCCCGGTATGGTGTGTTTCCCCTGAACCCCCCAACCCCCGCGCCGGTGCGGTTTAGCGGCTCCAGGGCGCTCCGCTAACTCATGAATAAAACATCAAGACTTGGATGAACGTGGACTGTTGTAACCCCTGTGAAATAATTCACGACGAGTGTGCCCGACTGTGCTTGGCTAAAGAGAACAAGAAGACGTGAATAGGAAGGGGAAACCAACTCACCGGAGAACAGAACGAGGAGCAGGGAGCCCAGGCTCAGCCAACTCCACCACCGGCTCTCCGCGCTCTCCATGGCGGGGTTATCTCTCCCCCTGGCCGGCCACCGACGCGCTATGATCCGCGTTGTTCATCCAGAAAAATGACCTTATCGAAAAACTCTTGCCGAATCCTTGGTCCAAACGAGTGATTAGCAGGACGAACTCTTGACGTGTAAAGGCAAAAACACGAGTAAAACCCCCTGTGGTTCACTTCTGAGACCTCCTCTCCCCCCTCCCCTCCACCCGGGACGTGGTCGTCACTCGGCGGACCTCAAAGTTGCCGTGAGACCCGTCGTGTGTTCCTTCGATGATATGAAGTGCGTTTCACGTTGGGACTACGCCAAACATTCACAAGCGAAAGTACACAACGTCTTTGTTATTATTTAACATATGCAGTCGCCATGGTGATAGTGATATCTATATCGCATTCGAAACCACGAGAGACTTTTAAAATGTTTAGCCGAGGACCAACGTGGAACTAACTTTACCCGTCCCTGTTCGTCCACGTGTGTGTATCCGTGTTTCCGTCCCCCCTCCCTGGAGCCCCAGCAGGCGGCCTCTGCCAGCAGTCTAGCGGGAGCGATTTGAATTCCCCCCGGTTCACGCTGCCCTCTCCCGGGACGGCTGAGGGTCCGACTCGAGGGTGAGAGGTACACGAGGGTGCGAGACAGAGAGGGAGGGGGAGGGAGAGAGGGAGGGAGGGGGAGTCAGAGAGGAGAGTGACGGTGGGAGGAGAAAGAGAGAGGGGAGAGAAATAATTGAAAAATGTTATTGAATTTTGAATTGAATTGAAAAAGAGAGGGGGGTGGGGAGAGAGAGAGAGAGAGAGAGAGAGAGAGAGAGAGAGAGAGAGAGAGAGAGAGAGAGAGAGAGAGAGAGAGAGAGAGAGAGATTGTTTTTATCTCTGTCTTAGTCTACTAGTCTCTCCTCCATACGGTCCACTCTATATTGAATCACGACTCCCCTTCAGAAACAGAAGAGCCAGCGACCGTAATGAGGAACAAACACATTTTCCATTTCAAAACCAAGAAGGCATCCTGTGAATTTTTCTGGATGATGGTTTTTGTAGTGTTAGTTAGCCTGTGCGCAGCCTATTTTCAAACAGCCTGCTTTGACCTCATCCGTGTAGGCCTATGTAGATTAATTACATGTGTTCATGCAACAAGTAATATGTCGTCGTCTACAGTGGCCCTCCGACATTGCAGCTTAATTAAACATGTGATATTCACAGGCTGCTGTCCCACTTTTTTTTCCAATTGTGACCTCTTGGGTGGTTATGATATAACGCTAACATCGGAATCTAATATTTATGAAACAGAACACCGAGGCGTAGCATCTTACAAAACTATTAGGAATAGGCTACGATATTAAGATCCTGCTTTTTTTTTGACGTATGTTTGTGTCTTTAGAGATGCGCCGTGTTCCAATACCCGTACCGTCCGTACTTACTAGCCACATTTTAAGTACGTAGTACGTTCCAATTCAGATCTGGCGAAAAGAAGTATACTTCAAGGACCCGGATGTCGTACTCAAAACGGGCTAATCGTGAAGTGTGGATCGAAGGACGCTTTCCGTACTCAACGGCAGCCATCTTAGCTACGTAGCGGAAGAGGCGGAGCCAGGCTGAGCCAAAGTCGGCGCATTTTCCACATAGCCTGCATTAATAGTCATGAGTCATTTTGTAGTTTTTATTGGTTTTATAGCTTTTTATAGCTGCTAGGCGTAAAGAGTTCACCATTCAAAGCGGGATGTTTATTGCGGAGGAGGAGCCGCGGCGGCAGTCGTGATCGTCATTTCCGGTTAGTGCACCACGGAGTACTCGATTTGGAACAGCACTCACATCTGAAAAATTAACGTAGTAGACAGTGCGGATAGTATACTTCCTTTAAGTATACTCATGGAAGTACGGGTATTGGAACACGGTCTGTCACAGCTAACGGGCTGTTCAATTCTTATATTATAGGGGTGTTATAAACATAACAGGATAGAGGTAACGATGTATCTTTGTAAACCAAATCGTCTGATGATGCTTGTCGAAAACATTCCCTAAATATGCGGTTTCATAAGACGGAAAGTTCTGCAGCGCCATCGTCAAGTTTCTTCAAACATTGCTTCTTCTAAATTACAACTCTGGTTTACGTTTCATTCACTTAATTCACCCATTTCCTTTGAAATGGGTGCATAGACTCTGTGAGTGGACACCAGTAATTGATGCCACAACGTGCTCCCTTGCGTTGTGGTCCGACATCATTAACAGAGCTGTCGTTCGGCTGGCGGCCGAACCACAGAGGATCGGACCAATCAGAGTCCCACAAGGAACCACATGACCTCCTACGTGAAAGAAAAAAGACTAATGGTTCATCCAACTCCGTAGTACAGCTTCCCAGGGGTGCTGTAGGTCTGTCACGAACCATCTGGCCTGTCAGTTGAACTCAACCCACAACTCAATTACAATTGTTTGTGGGGAG
>NC_079415.1:32861375-32866705 GCF_026213295.1 Gadus chalcogrammus | reverse complement strand
CTGTCCGTCTCTCGTAAGAGGAATTCCTTTTCTCCCAGACGTCCCTGAACTCTCCTCAGACTCCTCCCCCTTGGCACCTCCTATCTTTCGACAAATACACTTATCGTAAGCCGCTTTGGATAACATTGTCTGCTAAATACCCAACATTTAAATGTATGTAAATACGGCCTGGTCACCTTGTCGCCTTGATGCTTATCGTCGATAGTCATCAGTCGATGCAAACCTGCCGCACCCGGCAGAACCTCGGATTGTTGGAGCCACCTCAGAGCCTGGACCGAAAACGGGAAGCCAACCAGGTCCGAATCCAAACTAACCACCACCAAATTAAACATTGACCATTGATTCAGCCAATGGATGACACCATTCACTGCCAAACCGAAAAAAAAACATGTGGGAGTGTGTTCACTTTCGGGGTGAGTAGGTGGGTGACAGAATCTGGCTCTCTGATAGAACAACCACTGTCTAAGTGCAGACATTGTAAATGTTAAACAAACTGCATTTATACATCACTTTTCTAACCATTGGCCACTCAAACTCAAAGTTTGACGATTAACTTTTTGCCTGGCATTCACCCATTCATGCAAACATTCACACACCGACGGCAGAATCAACTATGCAAGGCGACTGCCAGCTCGTCGGGAGGACTCGGGGTTAGAAGTGTCTTGCTCAGGGACACCTCGACACTCGAGCTAGGAGGAGCCGGGGATTGAAGCAGAGACCTTCCGGTAACAAGCCGACCCGCTCTGCCTCCTGAGCCACATGCCGATCCCCCCTCTGTCTGGTAATCACCGGGTTGGGAATCCCTGAACAGAGAGCAAACACAACAGGAACTACCCGCAACCTCAAAGAGGGGGGGGGGGGAGAGAGGCCGCGGCCGTGACACACGAGACGCGGCCGCCAGGACAAGAGTCTCCCGTGCGAAAAAGACGCTGATTGTAAGGGGAGAGCAGCCGAGCACAGAGCTGAGAGCACAGAGCTAAGGGCACAAAGTTACTGAGTTTGGCACGGCGCCAACTGGAGCTAGGGGATGCTTGTTAAAAGATAATAATAATAAATAAATCCCTGGTTACGGTTTATGGACTGGGGAGTCTTGGAGTTATAGCTTTGCGGTGGTCAGAAAAGATCATTAGTCCGACTCTTTTTTTTACGGTTTTCTATGAGAATGTGTTTTTTCTTTTGTAGCAAAATGTATTTCTAATAATGTTTGCAACCAGATAGAGATTATTGGAGGTAGTTGTGTTTTTAAAAAGGCAGTTCTAGAAACACACGCAAAAAAACACGCGCGCACACACACACACACAAACACACAAGGCAAAGACGTGAGAGAGAGGGGACAATAAATGAGAAATGCCTGTCTAATATTGTTTACAACCCGGTAAAGATTATTGGAAGTAATTGTCTTTTGAAAAGGCAATTCTTGATACACACGCGCAAACACACACACACACACACACACACACACACACAAACACACACACACACACACACACACACACACACACACACACACACACACAACCATGAACACACGCAAGCATACAACAAGTGGAGTCACGTGAAGGAAAAGTCCTGAGAGACAGGGGGAAAAAAAGGAAGAAATGTACAGAGGTAAGGTAATCCGAGTCATACATGCCGAGGAAGTAACCGCAAGCCTGCGGGGAGCCGACCGCCAATCAGAGAACAGGAGACCAGGACCTCAGACCGTGGAAAGAGATAGTGGAGAACGCGCCACAAAAATGCGTCCTGTCAGAGACATTAACATTCCCAAACGAAAACCTGGAAAAACGCTGAAGGTTATCAACAACAGCCGACGCGAGAGATTGGCGAGAACGCAAGCCCACTGGTTACATGACTCCCTGTGATGTTGTGATGCTGGCAGAGAAATAATAAGCTGTAAGCCTTGTGGGTTGGGAGGGATGAACTTGAGCCCTGGGTTCAGCATGCACCTAAAAACATCTCAGAACAAAGATGATATGAAACGAGCCTTGGGTGTTGATTTTCTGTATTTATCCAGTATTTGGGATACCTGTCTTCCAGAACACACTTCGAAACTTTTCGAGCCATCACTTCTGTTCAAAATCATCAAAAATTCAGTGCAAAATATTTTGCACTGAATTCAGTGCGAAATTCCCTGGTTTATTATTGCTTTTGACGGATGGCATGACATTTATCCTTCAGTCAAGCATACAGTTTCAGAGAACCCTCACCAAAATCTCGGCCTCAAGGAAAAGACTCCAGACTGTCCTCAGGCCAAGCCATGAGTGCAGAGAACAAGCTAAAAACCCAGTGCAGGTTTAGCCATGAAGCGCACTGGAATTACACGGGCCATTTCCAATGGCACACTCACATTCCAGGCTAAGGGTGTGGGTTAAGTGAGGGTCAAATTCCATCGGTTAAGAGGCACTGGTCGCGAGGTGTTACCGAGCCGACAGGAAGTGGTCGTCTGTCTGAAGTTTCAGCTTTGGTTCTCTGGAGATTCCCGAAAACGTCTCTGACGTATGGACCTTTGAACATCTTTTTAGGGGAAAGAGGTGGCATAACAACTTAAAGACGTTTAGAAACCGTCTGGGTTGTTCCTTGTGTCAGGATCCCGGGTGTACCTTCGGAAAGCGCTCTGTGATGGAAAATCTACATGTTACGTTCAGGGTCGTCTAAAATTTAAATCTTAGTGTTTCGTGTGATGTAATTGGGTTTCACATTCCATTCTTGGAATCTTGCTATTCTACATGGTCTTCTAAAATGTAAATCTTAGTGTTTCATGTGATGTAATTGGGTTTCACATTCCATTCTTGGAATCTTGCTATTCTGCAAGGTCTTCTAAAATGTAATTCTTAGTGTTTCATGTGATGTAATCTGGTTTCACATTCCGTTTCCGTGTTGTCTGCCTTGACCCCCTGGGGAGCGCAGAGAAGCAAAGGGTGATAAGGAACAGCCTCAACCACCTTCTTAACCTCTGAAGGAACTTCAATCAATAGATTAACATCTGGTTAACAAAGGCTATTGGTTTATTGGGGGCCAACTGCCCTCAAGGATCCGATCTAAGTGTATAAAAGCTCCTGACTTTAGCTACTCAGTGGACTTTTTGAAGTAAGTATGAAGTAAGACGCAGCGAGAACCCCCATCTGAGGCCTCTGATTATTGTAATGTATGCCTGTTTTATTGTTCGTTGATGCATGTTGTGATGTATCTTTGTTCGTACTTTTATGACAAATATATGTGACCACCAATTGTCGACAGTATTGTGTGCTTTTTGCATCTAAATATCTCATCTGTCTTAGACGCAAACTCTGATAGAGAAGTTGCCCCGACAACTCACAGGGAAGAGCTTTAGGAGGTTGACTTCCAACGCATAGTTGGAGTTCTTGGCATGAGGAACGGGGCTGCAGCGGTAGGCTACAGGGTGGGCTTTGGACTCCGAGTTCACCCTGCACAGAACCCCTTCAATCAGAAAGGCTGCGGCTGGATCCTACTGGAAGCCCGATGTTCACTGGAACAGCCTCTGATTAACGGTAAATGAACTGCATTTATACAGCGCTTTTCTAACCAGCGGCCACCAGTGGAGGCTTCTCCAGCGAGGAGAGGGAGGAAGGTCCTCCTTGACATTGTTGACAATAAGAAATGTAGGTTGCCCAGACTACTGTAATGAATTAATGCCCTTAAATATGACTACTTGAATGCTTTTTGTGTATGTAATGTTCGATTCCCTGGGTAAAGGGACATTAGCACCCCCTATCGCCTATTGACAATTAATTCAGGGAGTACGATAACCCCAAGAATAACATGGTTCAAGGGGAGAGCGGAGGAAAGTCCTCTTCCGAGTGGGTGTGACTAGCTAAGGGGTCTGGATCGCGCCAACGTCTATTCACGCATAGGCTGGAGCCCTGGCTGCGCTATCAACCAATAAGAAGGAGCCCTGGCTCCGCTATGAACCAATAAGAAGGAGCCCTCGCTGTGCGAGCAGCCCGGAGGGAGGGGTTACCCCCCCACTCAGGTCAAGGCTACGAGAACCAACGAACCCGCTCAGTCGTATGCCTCGTTTCCACTGAGCGGTGCGCTACTGTTCATTACGGTACAGTGCGGCTCTGTTCGCTTATTTGGCGTTTCCGCCGAGCGATGCGGTTCAGTGCGGCTCCGTTGGCTTATATTGGCGTTTCCAGCGCCAAGAGTTGGGCAAGGTCCCGAAAATAACGAGCTGAGGCTACGTATTTTTCGACACTCCTCGGTTGGGTTACCAAGCCGTCTGAAAGGGTGGCGAAAACGTGGAGCTACACACGCCGTTATTAAACAAAATCTAAAATCACTTAATAAATATGTGTGGTACCGTGTGGTATGACCAGGTAACTGATACCTTGGCAACACAACAGCGAGGAGGGTTGACTTGATCTGTAAATTAAGTCCCTCAATCATAATTGTTTTAACACTATGACCAACATTCTGAAACATCCATTAACATCCACATTTTCCTCAAACAATGTTAGGCTTACAGCGCATGTAAATAGTTTTGAAATAATGTTCTTGTTCTTTTAATTGTTTGTTACTCTAACCGTTCTGTTTGATATTGTGGAAAGGATATTAGTGAAGGGTTCAGAGCGTGATGCATTTGAAATGGCAACACTTTTGGTCTTGTTTTTTTCTAAAACAATTGTAGATGAAAATAAACATAGCCAAATTACAACCAATAGCTTCAGTCAATGAGGGCAAAAATAGGCCCAATGATAGGCCCAGATTTTTTTATTTAGTTTTGCAAATCAAGAGTAGGCCTGATTTGACTAATTGGCTTTTTATCCTTTCCTTCTTTCCTTGTAGTCCAAGACATGCTGCCCGCCAGCTTTCAAAGTACAATGCCGCCACAGGTGGATTTGTATAAAAAATTTGTTCTAATTATCCCTCCCTGCAATTTTGTAGTTCACCAAAAACACCCTGAAACAACTTGAGTCCATGTAATTATGCCACCATACACCACTAACAGTGCAAGCAGGTAAATGGCAACCAAGCACGCAGTCCTTCCTCCCTCACTTTAAAAACCACCAGCCGCCACGGATATCCACTCACAGCTCTGTAAAATATCGCCAAACATTCACGTAAACATGTACACAATTACACACCGACGGCGGTGTCAGCAACGCAGGTCGACAGCGAGCTCGTCAGGAGCAGTCAGGGTGAGGTGTCTTGCTCAGGGACACCTCGACACTCAGCTTGGGGGGAGCCGGGGATTGAACTAGCAACCTTGCGGCTACCAGCCAACCAGCTCTACCTCCTGAGGCATATGCCTCCCCATTAGCTTCAGTGAAACGTACTTCGCTAAAGTCCAATTAGCATGTCAGGAGCTA
>NC_079415.1:32846375-32853875 GCF_026213295.1 Gadus chalcogrammus | reverse complement strand
TATCCTGAGTGAGTGTGCTGATGGCTGGTTCAAACTGTTGCCCACGGATTGCTTAATATGCCACCGGTGTGCAGTCCGCATTACGATGATGCGCCATGTATCAATGTTTTGTTAAACCACTTCCCCCTCCCTGAGTGTCGGATGAATGTCATATTGTTTTGGAGAAAAAAAGAAAACTGATCGGACAAAGGAACGTCGACGTTCTGACGTAAGGTGTGTTTGTGTGCGTGTGTGTGTGTGCGTGGGATCGTTGAAACGGGTGGATGCGACGACAGGGTTGGTGTTGAGTAGAGCCATCATGTCACTGTCATTCATCCATCCATACTGTACATTGATCTATAGAATGGATGGACATATAGAGATATATTGACACGCTGATGAATAGAGAGATAGATAAATGAAGAGTATAGATAGATGGATAAATATGGATGGATAGATAGATATACCCTCCTGTCGTTTATAGACTGCAGAGAGGGTCTGTGTGTGTGTGTGTGTGCAAATGTACAAGGTGTGGATCGTGGGGGGTTTATTAGATTGGTTCTGCGTACCACACACACACACTCACTCACTCACACACACAAACACACATGGGCTCAATAAGGGTGAGGATCACCTGACAGGTATCCCCAGCGAGGGGGGGGGGTACTCCTCGCTCCTGACCTCTGACCTATGACCTCGCCCTTTCCGTTAAACACGCTGTACATTCTGTTCCTGTTCCCATTTTTTTTGTTTTGTACATCAACATGATCTCTTCTCCATTCTCATCTCTTCTCCTTTTTCCTCTCTCCTTTTTCCTCTCTCCTTTCTCCCCGCTTTTGCTTTCTCTTCCCTCCTTCTCTTCTTCCTTCACTACTCCTTTATTTCCTCATCTCTCTTCTCCTTTTTACCCTCCTCTCCTCCTTTCTACTCTCACCCCCTCCCCTCATTCGTCACTCTCTTCTCCTCTCTAGTCTCCTCAGTCCTCATCTCTGCTATCCTCCTTTCTCCTCAATCATCCTCTCCTCTCCTCATCTCCTCTGTATCCTCTGTCATACCCAACCTACTCGCCAGGGACCTGCGACACATCTGCTGTGCTGTGCATGTGTGTGTGCGAATATGTGTGCATGTGCCTAAGCGTGTGGTGTGTGTGTGTGCTTATGTGTGTGTGACGTGTTCAATAACAAATTCCACTGGCCGATTGCTGCCCTGTGAGTCTCCACTTGTCCTGGGTCCTAAAAACAAAACATTTCGACCTGCCAAAACAAAACCATTCCGAACCTGGCAACAATAACAGTCCTGTTTTCTGTCTTCTTCGTTTTTTTTCTTTCTCCTCGACATTTCTTCCTCTTTTTAGCTCTCTCTGTCATTCTCTGTCGGGAGGCAGGAGGGAAGGGGGGAGGCAATGACTCTTCGGTAATCCCAGAAGAGCAATTTTTCACTTTTGACTCATTTTCAACCTCTCCACTCTCTCTTAATGTCTCCCTCAACCTTTACCCCTCTCTGCCGCTCTCTCTCTCACCTCCTCTCTTAACCTCTGACCACCCGCCTGTACGTCAGTCCGTCCGTTCCACCCCACTTCCCTTTGTCGCCGTGCCACATCATTATTACACTCCCTCTCTCCAGCCTTTGTCCGGTGCCACGCTCCAATGACCTCACCTCGACCGCCCTCCCTCCCTTCTATCCATCAACCCGTTGTGATTCTGTCCTCTTTTGTTCACACTGTGTTTTTACACACTCTGGTAAAAAGTTGCTTTATGGGGACGTCCACCCTGTCCTTGTTTTGCTTTGGGGTGTAGAATGTGTTCTGGACCCACGCGGACGTTCCACTCCCAGTCGCCGCGGCAGACGGGAGTGACCTTCTTGTGTGTTATGCCTCCTTGTTGTTTTTGTTCCTTTCTCAATGTGTTCTCTCTCCCCGGGTTCGTGTCCACCTCAACACACGGGCCACATGGTAGGTTCAAGACCCTTTATAAAATATAGTTTTGTGGTTATAGTTAAAGTTATAGTTAGTTGGTTAGGTGTCTTTTAAATACTTTACTTGTATAAATGATATAAACTTGTGTTACATATAGCTAACATAGAAAAGAGACTGATAAAGCTAAAGCTAATTTAAGCTCTATGCTAAATTAAGATGCAGCTTCCTGGGCGGGATTTGGAGGGTCTGGTTACGGGGTTTGACTCAGAGGAGCGGTTCTGAATTTAATTCCTCAACGCCCATGTCTCAAGGCCCTACCTGTAATGCGTTCTTTGAGCTGGCCAGTCCCTACCTTCTCAGTAACTCCTCAAAACGTACGGTCAGTAGGCACCACGCGCGACCCCGTCTCCTCGCAGCCTAACGAGGACATCCTAACGCTGGATGCCGGAGCACGGGCCAAGGGTTTCCATGGCGACACACACCTCGGCCTGAGACGTTTATCGCCGTGGGAAGCTGGGGAAGAACCTCAGCAGATATAGCCCCTAGGCTTTGACCCCAGCCCGCCCTAACCCAGTCGCTTTGACCCCCCGAGAAAAGACGAAACAGGCACCCCACTTTAGGGTTAACTGCCCTTGGACCGGTTTCATGCATCCATCTGCACCTTGTGTGTGTGTGTGTGTGTGTGTGTGTATGTGTGTGAGCCTGTGTGTGTACGTGTGTGTGTGTGTATGTGTGTGAGCCTGTGTGTGTACGTGTGTGTGTGTGTTTGTGCCTGTGCGCGTGTGTTTTTCAAAACCCTAGTTTCATGTTACATTCCTCCAGGATGCGATAGGACTGGAGATCAGATTACCTCCGCTGCGGAGTAGGTGACACACACACACACACACACACACAGACACACACACACACAGATGGACGAATATATTTGGACGGATGGAGAGGTTTGGCTGGTTGACAGATAGAGTTGGTTGGATGCGTGGATGGATGGATTCACCTGATCTGATTGGCCGGTTACATGACGATGTTTGGCAGGTTCATAGATCAACTCCTCCGGTTGGTTGAGTCGAAACGTGCACGCCCACAGATGAGCGTGCATGTGTGTAGTGTCTCCGTAATGCATGTGGACAGCCCACCACCAGCCCCTCATCGCGTTCAGCTGGACTTAACGACTCGCTAGCCATGGCCTTTGTGGGCCTATTTATATCCCCCTCCTGCCCAACATCTGGGGAACATCTCGGCTCCACGCATGCGCGCGTGTGTGTGTGTGTGCGTGTGAACTTGGATGTGTGTGTGTGGATGTGTGTGTGTGTTTGTACGTGTGTGTGTATGTGTTTGTGTGTGTGTGTTTGCACGTGTATGTGTGTGTGTGGGTGTGCGAGTGTCTGTGTGTGTGTCTGTATGGGTGTGTGTGTGTGTGTGTGTGGGTGTGTACGTGTGAACTTGGTGGTTAGCGTGCATGCGTATGTTTGTGTGTGAGCGTGTGTGTGTTTGTGTGTGTGTACTTGTGAGGCAGTGTGTCCCTGCTGACAAGGGGGATTCTTGGGGATAGCAGTAGTGAGTAAAAGCGGTGATTGGAGTAATGATGGGGAGGGACAGCAGGCCTGGTGTTGATATGAAGGAGAAGATGAAGAGGAGGAGGAGGAGGATGATGATGATGATGAGGAAGATGATCCAAGTTTTAATGCGGCACAGATTCCTTCTTCGAAGACGAGGGATGAGGGATTTACTCAAATTTGATTAGCGGCCAGTTCGCCGGGATTACGACAGCCGCTCTCCCAGCATGCATTGCATTTGCGTGCGGGTTGTGTGGCGTTGCGGACGGATGGGACCGGCATTTGCCGGCGTGAATCCCCCTACCCAGTTGACGCTTGGTACGAGGGCTAAGGTTCATACGCCAAGGTTTTCTTCCACATAGAGTAGGCTGAACCACGTCCCGTCAAAAACAACGTGCAATCCGAAAAACAAACCGAAAAAACAAACCGATAATAAGCTCCAAGAGAACACACAGTCCGAGCAACGCGCAGGTGCGTGTGTGTGTGTGTGTGTGTGTGTGTGCGTGCGTTGTTGTGTTGGTGGGGATTCGGAGCAGCATGTGATAGCGTACCTCTCTCTCCGCCCCGCTGTGGTTCGGCTACGATGACAGAGGCTGCAGCTGCGCGCCACGAGGTCATCGCGCTGGAAGCCATGATGACATCACCATCACCGGCGGTGCTGGGCCCCGCCCACTCTGCTCCCCGGTCTTGTTCGCGGATTAGTGCTGGCCCAGGAGCCGGGCGGGGGGGGGGGGGGGGCGGATTCCTTCTCCTCGCCTCGGGAGTGAGGTGACTCCTGGAACGTCTTCATCGTCGTGGTTACTTGATAGTGTGTGAAAAGTAGGGGCAATCGACAAACACACCGACGAACACACATGCGCTAGCGATTTCCTTATCGCAGAAATCAGCGTGAAGGAATCGAGTCCTGACAAAGCATAGCATGTCGTTGGATGGGAGGTCGTTTCCGCCAGGAACACAATCAGAAAGAAAACACAGACGCCTACCGCTCCTCTTTAGCACGGTCACTCCGGTCCACTGCAGAGTCCGGGGCTCCACCCTTTCCCCTTCCTCGTCCTCTTCCTCTTTGGCACTCACAGGGGGTGATGCTGTCCAGAGACCTCTCTCTCTCTCTCCTACCCTCCCTCCATCCTCTTTCTCTACCCCCCTTCATCTCTCTCCCTCTCTCTCTCTCTCTCCTCTCTCTCTCTCTCTCCTTCTCCTCCACCCCTACCTACCACTCTCTCTCTCTCTCTACCACTCTCCCCCTTCTCCTCCTCCCTTTCCTCCCCCCTCTCTCTCCCCTTTCTCCTCCTCCCCTCCCATCTCACTCCCTTTATCTCCCCCCCATCTCACTCCCTCCCTCTCTCTCTCCCCCCGTTAACCTCTTCTCTCTCTCTCTCCCCCTCTCTTTCTCTCTCTCTCTCTCCCCCTCATCTCACTCCCTCCTTCTCTCTCGCTCTCCCCCCCATCACCTCCTCTCTCTCTCTCTCTCTCTCTCTCTCTCTCTCTCTCTCTCTCTCTCTCTCTCTCTCTCTCTCATTCGCTCTCATTCGCTCTCTGTCTCTCTCTGTCTCTCTCTCATTCTCTCTCTCTCTCTCTCTCTCTCTCTCTCTCTCTCTCTCATTCTCTCCCATTCGCTCTCTGTCTCTCTCTCATTCTCTCTCTCTCTGACTCTGCCCCCACGCCTGTGGCCAAGCTGCCCCACCCTGCTGAGTGCACCCTGGACGATAGGCAGAGCGAAACAAACACACCCCGGCTGGACGCAGCCTGCAGCCTCGACTGGTGGCCAAGCGCTGGGGAAGGGTTGTTTCAACGGGGTGCGTTGGCCTGTGCGCGAAAGGCTGGGGCATACTTGGCATGCGTTCAACTGCACAACACGCTCAGACAAACTGAATAAGTACATTCTCCCGTGACACACTTTTTCCGACTAGAAATACAATTGAATAAATATGTTTTATTAGGTTTATAAAGCGCAAAAATATCGTGTTGCTCGCCGCTTGATCCCTCTGCTGCATGGGGATTCAGGGTTAAACTTAGCACACGGCTTTCGTCTTCACACATTCTTCAGCCCGCGGTCAATTTGAAATGCATCTGTTCTGTGTCAACTCTCCAAGCACCATCCATCTTCCTTGTCCGTCTCTCTGTCTCTCTATCGCTCCGTCTATCTATCTATCGCTCTCACTATCAATCTGTCTCTTTGTCTTTCTATCTGTCTTTCTATCTGTCTTTCTATCTGTCTTTCTATCTGTCTTTCTATCCGTCTATCTCTCTATCTATCTATCTGTCTTTCTATCCGTCTATCTCTCTATCTATCTATCTCTCTCTCTATCTCTCTGTCTATCTATCTATATATCTGTCTCTCTCTCTATCTCTCTGTCTGTCTCTCTATCTCTCTGTCCGTCTCTCTATCTGTCTGTCCGTCTCTCTATCTGTCTGTCTGTCCCTATCTGTCTGTCTGTTCCTGTCTGTCTCTCTATCTGTCTATCTATCTGTCTCTCTATCTATCTCCTTGTCAGTCAGTCAGTCAGTCAGTCAGTCAGTCAGTCAGTCAGTCAGTCAGTCAGTCAGTCAGTCAGTCAGTCAGTCAGTCAGTCAGTCAGTCAGTCAGTCTGTCTGTCTGTCTGTCTGTCTGTCTGTCTGTCTGTCTGTCTGTCTGTCTGTCTGTCTGTCTGTCTGTCTGTCTGTCTGTCTGTCTGTCTGTCTGTCTGTCTGTCTGTCTGTCTCTCTCTCTCTCTCTCTCTCTCTCTCTCTCTCTCTCTCTCTCTCTCTCTCTCTCTCTCTCTCTCTCTCTCTCTCTCTCTCTCTCTCTCTCTCTCTCTCTCTCTCTCTCTCTCTCTCTCTCTCTCTCTCTCTCTCTCTCTCTCTCTCTCTCTCTCTCTCTCTCTCTCTCTCTCTCTCTCTCTCTCTCTCTCTGTCTGTCTGTCTGTCTGTCTGTCTGTCTGTCTGTCTGTCTCTCTCTCTGTCTGTCTGCGTTGGTTCCATACTGCTCCAGGCGTCGCACACACAATACTAGCAGGGGTCGTAGCATGGCCGACCAGGGCT
Source organism: Gadus chalcogrammus (assembly GCF_026213295.1). NCBI lineage: Eukaryota > Metazoa > Chordata > Actinopteri > Gadiformes > Gadidae > Gadus > Gadus chalcogrammus. The sequence goes on along the minus strand of NC_079415.1, from coordinate 32,847,407 downwards.
TTGTCGGGACCTTTGACCCAACAGCACTTGGTTAGCATCGGTTAGCTCTTCATGCGTGGCGGCTGCGTGCTCACGCGAGCACTACACGAGCGCTAACGCTACATCGCTAGCTCAGCGTCTGTCATGTGTGTGGCGGGTGGCGGTGACGAAGATGAAGATGATGTGAGCTGGTTGCCTGGAGCTCACAGGCGCTGACCTCAGGGGTCGGAGGTCAACTTCCTGTTCCGATTTTCAACGAATGAGGGGTGAGACTAGTGGGTGACAAGTACCCAGACACGTGCCACGGCCTGTCACATCTGTCAGCCCAGTGTTTGTGTGTGTGTGTTTGTGAGTATGTGTGTGTGCGTGTGTGTGTGTGTGTGTGGAGAGGATGTGTGTGTGTTTGTGTGTGGTGATAGAGAGCTGATGACAGCCACTCAACTCACCCAAAGGATGAGTGTGTCATACGAACCGCAACGAAACGGCCTGCTGCACTCTGATACACTGACACACATTCATGCACACACACACACGCACGCACACAGACACACACACACACACACACACACACACGCACACACACACACACACACACACAATCACAGCCACACACAGAAACTCTCACAGTCACGCACACACACACACACAGACATCATTGTGACTGGAGGAAGCTAATTTGCGTGGGCAGGGGGTTGAAGTGGGTCAGTGCCCAGGGCAGGTTGAGGGGACGTGGGCAGGGGCCAGTACTGGTTGGCCCCCCCACCTCCAGAACCACCAACATACGGAGATCCACAACCCCATTGTAAACATGAGTCACGTCCCACCGACTGACGTGGAACCGACACACTGAGACGCGTCATTCATGTCCATGCAAAGTCAGGGTTTCTCGTTTGGCTCACACACACCCACACAGGGATTAACCCAGGCAATTATGGTATTAATAATAACACAAACATGATGATCGTGACCTTCATCAAGATGTGACTTTTAAAACGGTTTATTCATTATTATTTTATTTTATTATTTATTTTACTATTTGTTTTATTATTTTAC
>NC_079415.1:32821375-32838875 GCF_026213295.1 Gadus chalcogrammus | reverse complement strand
GAAAACCACCACGTCCCCTGAGGTTGGTTTATTTTCTCATTCGGCACCACCCCTCTCTTTCCATCCCTCTCTCTTTCTCTCCCTCTCCCTCTGTCTCTCCCCCCCTCTCTCTCCCTCACTCTCCCTACCTCTTTCCCTCCCTCCCCTCTCCCTCTCCCCCCCCTCTCTCATTCCCTCTTTCTCTCCCCCTCTCTCTCTCCCTCTCTCTCCCTCCCACCATATCTCTCTCCCTCTCTCCCCCTCCCTCCCTCCCCCTCTCCCTCCCCCTCTCATAATATGTTCATGCTGAACCTCTCCCTTCCTTCCGACCTTAGTGTTGGTTCCCAGACCGCTAAACCATGTGTCCGTTCGGATTCCCAGTCCGATGTGCTGAGCAGGGACTCTGCTTCTCTCTCTGCACTCTCTGCCTCTCCCGCTGAACCCAGTACCGAGCAAACATCCGTCTTTCCGAAGACATTCCTGTTTTTTCCGAAGTCATTTTTATAAGGAGGGTTATTGACCTTCACGCTATTAATACGAGTTTTGACGGCAAAATATTTTCTCTTTGTCTGGAGACAGAGAGTTATTTATAATAACAATGTCAACCCTTTTTCCTTAATGTAATTTGGTTAACTGGGAGGGAGGACTGGACTTTAATCTAAGACGTCTAAATTAGGCCTACTCGGCGCAGACGTTTCCTAAATCCCACAAATCACCGGTCTTTCCCTCCTCCTAGCGTTCCGGCTCTAAATCCCTCAGCGTAGAAACACGAGCCAAGACAGGAGCTAGCTTCTCTCTGGGGATTAGCCGTAGCCATTGGATAAACAAGACATTGCGGTTTCCCTTGGCGGTGATGCTGGAGAGTGGGAGTGCGATCGATGGATGAGCCCTCCTGTTTGTGGATCTATGAGTCAGCACTTGGCTAGCAAGCAAGCTAGTTAGCCCGCGCAGGTTGGAATGCTAGCCGATTTGTTTACATTAAGCTAGCGGTTACTCTTTAGGTTATTGTGAGAATTGACACAAAAAAGGCAAATCCCTCTTGATTTTGCCAAATTTTCCTTTCTACGACACGATAAGCAAGATTTTTTTTTTATTAGATTCACTGCGGAGGATAACTCCACCACAATAAAGTCAAAGTCAAAGTCAAAGTCAGCTTTATTATTGATTTCTTCACATGTACCAAACCTACAAAGGAATCGTAAAATACGTTTTTCTCCCTGTCCCAAGGTGAAAGAGATAAGCGTACAGTCACGACTTCTAAAGACAAGACAACCTGCCAACCTGTTACAAGTCCCCCGGACTGAGCGCCGGACTTGGGGTGATCGGGCCTTCTCAGTTGCTGCCCCCACCCTTTGGAATTCACTCCCCTCCCACATCAAAGTCTCTCCAACCCTCTCTTCTTTCAAATCTGCACTCAAAACATACCTTTTTAGACAAGCCTTCCCCTCCTAACTCCCACCTTATTCTTCATGTTTAACCTCTGTTTTTCTTCTAATCCTAGTCTGTCTTAATATATGTCTGTTACATAGTTTAGATAGGGCAAAATGTAAAGCGTCTTAGAGTACCATATTAAGCGCTATATACATTTCATTTTATTATTATTATTATTATTAAGACATTTCCTGACACTAAAGTAAATAATAAAGTGCACTCAGTCACATAAGACACATCCTGTAAAGGATTATCCGACTGACATTTAATTGCGCTTCATTTGTCTCAATTGTACCTCTAACATCTAAACAAATTGGATTAATAAAACCCCTCAGTTCAAAGCCCCTTTAAGTTGAGGGCCTCTTCTTAACTTACATAACATGTACAACGCAATGTGTGTGTAGTGTAAGTGTGACCCCACTTTCCATTACCACGCTGCACTGCCCTCTCTACACTGCTGTGGTCACGGAGTAAATGAGAAGAATTACTGGGACTACACCAGTGGAGGAGGAGGGGAAAATAATGACAAAATGTTGCAGTTACATTCAGTTATTTGGTGGACATTTATGTACCCAAAATGACTTAAAAAAAAAGAATTATGGGAATCATAACAAGAGGTTTGTTTTCATTATAAGTGGTGGCACAGCCAAGATTTCGTCTGGAAATACTAATTATTAACTGCCACTCTACTAGTCATGTGAACTTCACTTCACTTTACGTTTAATGTCTCGAATCAATTCCGATATTTTAAAAGGTCGGAAAAATGCTTAGCCTTTCGATATTTATTAACGGTTATGATTAATAAATCGTGCGCCGCGTCATTACTTATCAATCAATATTTAAATACTAATACTTTATAGGGCGGCGGCAGAGAGTTAAGCTGTACCACAGATGTTATTTTCAGTTGTAATATTCTAACTCATACAGACTGCTCTACAACAAACCTTCTGGCATTGAGTGAATCGCTCCCTCTGTTACAACTTTTCCCTCCTCAAACACAACAACTTCTTCACCCCCAGTGGAAGTGTGTGAAGCCTTTCCAAAACCAGAACTGAACGTACTTATTTTAAGTTCTTCTGATTCTCCCCCCACTTTCCATCGCCGTGTGTCAAAGCAAACACCTTCCAACGAACGGGGCGAACAGGAAAAGTCGTCACTACAAAACAAAAATGTTTTTAGCGAGCCCAGAGAGTGATGCATCCCCCCCCTCTCCTCTCTTCCCCCCTTCCCTTAGCTCCCTCTCCCTCCTCTCCTCCCTCCCTCCCTTCCAACCAGTCCCTCCCTCCCCTCCCTCCCTCCCTCCCTCCCCTCCCTCCCTTTGATCTGGTGTTTGGAGCTCGGTCCAGTAATGTTCGCTCCGCGCTCATTTCACACACATCTCGTTTACGGCCTTATGAGGACCAGAAGTATGTCTGCTTTAAGAACCCCATTCACCGCGTTCATCCGTGGGTAACGCAGAACATTTGTCTCACGCCATGAAAAGACCCCCTTGACCGGCCCCCTTGTCTCTCTCTCTCTCTCTCTCTCTCTCTCTCTCTCTACCTCTCTTTTACTATCTGTTTTACAACAAAGTGCTCTCAGGTTATCCAGAGTCCTCTTATTTCGCGGTTGATTCAAACCGTGAACCATCGACCAGAGGATGAAAGTCAAGACAAAGGTTAAGGTTAAGGGGTCTCGTTCTGTGGTCAAAGTTAAGACAAAGGTTAAGGTTAAGGCCTCGATCTGTGGTCAAAGTTAAGACAAAGGTTAAGGTTAAGGTTAAGGGGTCTCGTTCCGGGGGCCGCTTGTTTGTCCAGCAGTCAATTTCTTAGTGTCTATAAAGTGGTTTTAACGCGGGGTTCACTCTCAGAACCCCCACCAAGGTCCTCAGGGGGGGATTTCCCAGAATGCAGCTGAGGAATGTGATTGGTGTCTGAGCGGGGACGATCACAGGGCCACCCGTCGCCGGCGGTAACCGCGACTGGTGTATCACACGTGTGTGCGACTATGGGCTTCACGGGCTCCTGTTGGTGTGAGGGAAGTCAGGGGCGACGCCCACAAGCACACACATAAACACACACGTCGGCACGTACACACACACACACACTCGCACGTTCACACATTTGCACATGTACACACCCAACCAAGTACACACGCACACACAAAAACACATTCGCACATGTGCAAACACACACACATTCGCACAAACACACATTTGAATGTTTGCACACACACACACACACACACACACACACACACACACACACGGACGCTTACTCTCCCACTCACTCACATTGGCACACGGACACTAACTAACACATTAAACATACACACATTTATTTAATATATAGACACATATGTTCATACACACACAATGAGGACTTCTTCTGTAACCATGTTTCCATTCACTCATCAAGGGAGAGAGAGGGAGAGAGCGAGGGAGGGGGAGAGAGAGAGAGAGAGAGAGAGAGAGAGAGAGAGAGAGAGAGAGAGAGAGAGAGAGAGAGGGAAAGTGGGCACTGATCTGGCCTTACAGAGCACATAGGCTTTGGCTACCATGATGATTTTGCACAACTGTGTGCAAAAATGTGTGTGTGTGTGTGTGTGTGTGTGTCAGTCCAGCTAACCAGCAGCACGCCACAGTGTACCACATACACCAGAACAATTGCCCCGTCCATTAATCATACTGTAAGTTAAAACCAGAATAATGTCCTAATTTAAATTCCACCTCAAGGGTATATACTACAACACAGTGTGTGTGTGTGTTTGTGTGGGGGGGGGTTTGAGTGTGTGTGTGTGTGTGTGTGTGTGTGCGTGCGTTATGTTACAGTGCATCTATGTATGCTTAAGTGGGTGAACGGCATGCTGGGAATTCCCTGCCTCATAGTGCCGTGGGTCTGCTGCCCACTGTGCCCATGACCCCTTCAAACCCACTTCCTGTGAGACAGGAAGTACGTTCTGCACAGGAAAGGAGCATGATGGATGGTTCCCCAATATGACCCCCACCCGAGTTGACTGTGGAGACAGAGGAAATGGAGTTTTGGAATGAGGTCACTCAAATACCGCTGTGCATTGCTATGTGCACACGTATCCCTGCACGATAATGTATTTTTGCGCAAATGCATTTTTTGAAGCCCCTTGAACCTTCGTTATTTGCTATATGACTCTGGATTTTACTTCTTGGATGCAACACTTCTCAGCACATGGGTGAAACAACATTTTCACCAAGATTTTCACGAGATCACAATCACGCCAGAATCCATTGGCAGCATTCAAGTTATTTCCCTGGCAGCCAGACCAAGGAGGTTCGGACCAATCAGCGTCCATCAAGGAACGACAAATCTAAGCGATAGACGCTGATAGACTGATGGTTCATCCAATAGAAGCCTCTTCTGGAAGTGCCCGCCCTTTTCCAAACATCATCCAAGGAGGACCTCCCAGATGGGTCTGCGGAACAAACCATCTGGCCCGTCGGGATAGGATGACTTGCAATAAATCGTGAGCGATGGTCGTGCTGGGGTTTGGACCGTCTTTGACGCGCTTTAAGATGAATCAGGGGAATCAACAGCCTTCAGGAACTAGGAGGACTTGGGTGTGTGTTAGTCCTAGTGTGTGTGTGTGTGTGTGTGTGTGTGTGTGTTTGTGTGTGTGTTTGATTTGGTCTTTGTTTATGTGTGTGTTTCTGCACACTTGGAGTTTGTATGTGTGTGTGTCTGTTGGTGTGTGCGTACTTTGTACATGCTTTGTGCGTGAGTGTGTGTGTGTATTTTGTGTGTGTGTATGCGTGTGCGTGTTTGTGCTATTATGTGTGTGTGTGTGCACATGCTTTGTCTTTTTTCTGTGCTTTGTCTTTTCTCTGTTTGTAGACGTGCACTGTGTGTGCACTGTGTAAGTGTATGTACACATACGTGTGTATGTTAGTGTGTGTGTATTCGGCGTGTGTGTGTGTGTGTGTGAATGTCAACGCGTATGTACGTGCGTGTGTGTGTCTTTTCGGTTTGTGTGTTTCTATTCGGTGTGTCCGTGTACGTACGTCTACGCCTACGTGCGTGTGACTACTTGCTGTGTGTATATGTGTGTGTGTGTGTGTGTGTGTGTCTGTGGTGTGTGTAATCTAAGCCGGTCTAAGGGGCAGCTGGTCCCGGGACGGAGCGCCAGCAGCAGCAGCAGCAGGTGTGTGTGTGGCGGAGCGGCCAGAGTGTTTATCCCATTACCGTGTGACGGCGGCTCCGAGCGGGCGGAGGAAACCACTAATTGGCCCGGAGAAACTCAAGGAGACTCAGTTACACCCTGCCATTGTCTCCCCCCCCCCCCCAACCCCACCCACACCACCACCCACACCTGCACCCCCGGCATGATTCAGCCATTGTGTGTGTAGGTGTGTGTGTGGGCGGGTGTGTGTGTGTGTGTGTGTGTGTGTGTGTGTGTGTGTGTGTGTGTGTGTGTGTGTGTGTGTGTGTGTGTGTGTGTGTGTGTGTGTGTGTGTGTGTGTGTGTTTGTGCGTGTGTTTGCGTGCGTGCGTGCGTGTGAGAATGTTACCTTAAAACTTTCCTCTGGTACAAACAACAAACCAAACTGGTGTGAGTGTGATTTGGCCACCGTGCTAGGATGATATACTCGGGGGGGGGTTAAAGGTCACGGAGGGGGGGGGTTTGGGTCCGGGGTTTGAAGCATATCTTGCTTGAATTTCGCGACCTCAAACAAAAAACACGTCGAACCAACAATAGACATAGTGTGTTGTATAGGTGTGTGTCCATGTGTGTACCGCGATAAACATGGAAATACACGTGGAAAAAAGTATGCTACGAAGCGCCGTTGGCTCTCAAGGCGATGAATAAACGTGGAAAGTTCCAGCCATGTGTGTGTATATTAATAATTAATAACGTGTTGTGCGTGCTACAACCACAAAGTAGCACAAATATGTAATCATAAACTCACATGGAATGGATCAAGCAGCTGTCTCACTTCAACGTAAGCTAGCTGGTGTCTTCCGATCGGGTGATTCGTATCCATGACGACCGCGTAAGGGCGTATACACGAGCCGCTATCAATGCTGGCCCTTGGAGGCATTAGGTGTCTCTTGAGTAGAATGTGTGTGCGTGCGCGACGTCATTGATTCCTTTCGCTACATCAACGTGCTAAAGTTTCCCCCCCCGAGCGAGGAGGAGAGAGGGGCTTTGTGGGCTAATGGGGGTAGCATGTTGCATTCACGCTCAAGACAAACAGTAGCTCGGTGTGTGTGTGTGTGTGTGTGTGTGTGTGTGTGTGTGTGTGTGTGTGTGTGTGTGGTCTGTACAGTATGTGTTAAACATTTCCCACGCTAAACAATTCAAGCCTTTCTCACTTTGTCCCTCATGCAGTCTCTTTTTAACGTTTAAGCCACGCATGTTTCTCCTAAATGATGACATTACAACCACTGCCGACCTAATGCTAAGCTAGCGAGCTAGTCGTGTGCTTTTGGGGGAGTGGCCTGTGAGGGAGGCCTGTTCTTTTTTCAGTTGGATGTACTTTAAAGTCTGGCTTACTCCGATTTTGCTAAATTGCCCACCCGAGCTTTAAATATACACGCACACGTTTGATATGGGGGAGAGGGAATTCTACTGGAGTATCTTAATCCTAAAACGGAAGGATTTGGGTTCAAACCCCATTGTCCGCAGGCTACCTGTAGGCTACCCTTGAGCAAGATGCCCTAACCCCAACGATGCACGATGCTAAGAACAATTTTTAAGTACCAGTGCTTTAAACCATACTGTAATATATTCAACGGAAAGTCTTGAGCTAATTGCTTCATGCACACATCATGTCGTTTCCACTCGCTCTAGGTACAGTGCGAGGGTAAAACCGAATGTTTCCTACAGTTTTTATCCAACGATCTACTCTAACAAAGGCCTCTTAGTCGAAGGCCCACCGAGGCCTTTGTGTCTGAAGCGCTTTTCCACACCACATGTTTGTTCCTCCTTCCCAGAGAGCGAAGAGTGGCGATCCAATCTTTACGAGACGCAATTCCTGACTCTTTCGCCGAGAATGACCCCGTTAAATGCGATACCCTAAAATGTAACGGGGAAAAGGAATCGCCAGGGCGAGTTAAAACTAGCAAAATCCATTAAAGCGCGTTCGCAAAATGGAATATAATAAACAAATCGGGGAATTGTCACAGCTGCGATAAACGCTTGTAAAAGACGTACTGTTTAAAATGGGAACATTAACGTCAACTATCACGAACATTACTGTTACGAAAGCTTTAAACACACTGCTTCATAAACAAATAGCTCTGACAGTTTTATTGCCGTTTCTGCTAGGTTTATACTCCCCTTCTTGGCAACAATGCGCTGGAGTGCAAAGTATTACAATGCAATGCATGCTTAATGGTGCTTTATATGCGTTGGTAGTAGCGACCTGATTAGGAAGGAATTCATGGAAGGAAGGAATCAATTGCATTTATGAGCCATAAACCAATACACCATATATCTACATCAATCAAACAAGTTTTTCTGCAGTAACTTTGTCTTCAAATATTTTGCGAAGGAACAATGTCTCTGACTCAAAAGTGTCAGAGTTAACATTATTAATGCATACATTATAGCATTATTTCCATTTCATTCCTAGAGTAATTGTCCTGCCATCAGCTAGTACAAACCTGAGCTTTAAGCTAACCTATCTTTAGAGCACTTGCTGATACGAGCTAAAAGCTAGCATAACTAGCGGGTTCTTAGCGCCAAGAAAAAGTCTTTCACTTGTTATGCCAAGAATGCCTCCCTGCCTGAGCCAGACACACACACACACGCACGCACGCACGCACGCACGCACACACACACACACACAACCAGAGGACTGCCGTTAGTCACGGATACGTGCACGACAACGGTCGGTGCACAACGTGAACCGCATGCAGGCAGGGACGACGCCCAGCCCTTCAAAAGGTCAAAGGTGACAGGTGTCCAGTCAGGAAGTTCACATTGTGATTTACTGTTCAAGAACACACACACACACACACGTAAAAGACCCACACCGGTTTGAAGTACTCAAAAAGTCATTCATCTCACACTGACGCAAGCCTACCAGTGAGAGTGACTGTTTTCTGTCCATTGCCAAAAGCCTTAGGTTGATTAGTTTGTAAACACACGTTGCGAACACATGGACTCAACTCTGTGTACCGTATGCGTGTGATTGTGCGCCCGTGTGCATGTGTGTGTGTGTGTGTGTGCAAGTGTATGTTTGTGTATGTGCGTCTGCGTGCATGAATGTCTTCTTGTGTTGGCATGTATGCGCACGTGAGTGTGCGTGAGTGTGTGTGTGTGTTTACGTGTGCGTTTGCCTGGGTTGTTTCGCGCCAGACGTACACACAAACACTCGACCGGCCGTCGCGTGGCGCGACGTAAACAAACTCACACAAGCAAGCTAGGCAGTGCGTCAACACACATCCCCCTGCAGGGACAATCAGCCAATCAGCGACCTCCATCACCAACATTCCGTTGGCACCACGCCCTGCATCATGGGAGTTTCACTCTCTCGCCGGGTCCCTGAGAAAATGGCCCACTGAGTGTGCGTGTGTGTGTGTGTGTGTGTGTGTGTGTGTGTGTGTGTGTGTGTGTGTGTGTGTGTGTGTGTGTGTGTGTGTGTGTGTGTGTGTGTGTGTGTGCGTGCGTGCGCAAGCGAGCACATATATGTCTGTGTGTGTGTGTGGGTGGGTGTAGGTTTTCACACAAGCATGTGTGTGTGTGTGCATGTGTGTGTGGGCACGAGCGATGGAGCATGCGCGCATGTGTGTGTGTGGGTGGGTGGGTGCACGTGCACACGCATGGAAGTGTGTGTGTGCGTGTGTGGTTTGTTTTGTTTAAAGTTCTCCCCTACCCTCTTACTGTGTGGTCCGTCGAGGCTGGGTGTGTCTACGGTGCCAGGTGTGTGTATGTGTGTGTGTGTGTGTGTGTGTGTGTGTGTGTGTGTGTGTGTGTGTGTGTGTGTGTGTGTGTGTGTGTGTGTCTGTATGCATGCACATGTGAATGTGTATGTGTGTGTGTGTGTCTATGTGTGTGTGTGTGTGAATGTGTTTTTGTGTGTTTGTGTCTATGTGTGTATGTACGTGTGTGTCTGAGTCTGTGTGTGTGCGCGTGCGTGCGTGCGTGCGTGCGTGCGTGCGTGCGTGCGTGCGTGCGTGCGTGCGTGCGTGCGTGCGTGTGTGTGCATATGTGCCTGTGTGTGTGCGTGTGCTGGGGCGAATGGCATTGTTAACGTCACCAAATAACTATGACTTCTGATTGATTCCCTTCGACGTCCCAATATGTGTCAGTGGTCATGCGTGCGTGTGCGTGTGCTTGTGTGTGTGTTTGTGTGTATGTGTGTTTGTGTCTGTATGTTGTTATGCTCGTGTGTAGTTGTGCCAATGCACCCACACACACACACACACACACACACACCTGTGCGTGTAGTGTGTTTGAGGTTGCTTGTGTGTACGTGTGTGTGTGTGTGTGTGCGTTTCGGGCCAATCGGCACAAGGTTCTCCGTTGAAGGGGACCAATCGGAGGTCTCGATTCTCTGTTTGTTTTCCCAGTGACTTCCTTGCTAATCCGAACAGTCTGCCAGAACAGGTGGGGGGGGGGGGGGGGGGGGAGGGAGAGAGAGGGGAGAAGCTGGCTGGGACCTGGTCGGGACTGGTTGTCACGGCGACTGGGGCCTTTGCTTCTATTACACACACACAAACACACCAATGTATATACACACACTAACTCATGCACACACGGTACACACACACACACACACACACACACACACACACACAATCACACAATCACACACACACACACACACACACACACACACACACACACACACACACACACACACAGAAACAGATGTGATTTCGGATAATTTGATTGGTTTCACTATGAAACACAATTCAGGTGATGAAGTAATTACAACGGGAAGGGGGGATGCGAAGTTAAAGAGGTCAACAAGAAAGACTGAATGAGAAGGTGTTTGTGGCGGTAATCGCTGAGGGAGTGGTTGTGGGAATGTGTGTGTGTGTGTGTGTGTCTGCTTGTGCGTTTGTTTGGGTCTGTACATGTGCATTGTGTGTGTGTGTGTGTGCGTGAGGGCGCGTGTGTGTATGTGCTTGTATGAGTTTGTACGTACGTGTGTATGTACGCGTGGGTGGGTGTGTTAGTGTGTGTGTGTACGTGTGTGTGTGTGTGTGTGTGTGTGTGTGCATGAGAGTGTTTTTTCCCTGTTTACCCTCCGTCCTCGTTTGTTTTCCACCTGAAGGGTCTGGCGCGTTGCCCGGGAAACAAGTCTCATTATGCTACCCGCGGCGGGCTACAGAGAAGCAGCCCTACCTCACAGCCAACTTTACACTCCTTTATAAGTGTACGGAAATATTTGGGTCCGCAAGCTAATTCCCACACAGGGAGTGCCCTCTCATCCGGCACGAAGGCTACGTTAGCCTTAGCATTACGCGCAGCCACATTAGCAAGGATGTCGTGCTCAGAGGGAACCCTGACTCCAAATACTACTGGTTGTATGTACTGTACCTAGCTAAAAACACAAACATTATTTCGGTCATTTTCGGTTGTTTTTGGTCATTCTACGAATTTCACATTTACGCTAATCCTTAGGATTAACGAGGAAGACTAGCCCTGTGTTCAGCGTAGGCGCGAATACCTACAAAGTCAATTCTGCAAAGGCAATGCATTGTCTGTTCTAGGCTGCCCTCGTGGCCAGGTCCCTCTAGAAAAAGAGATTTTTATCTCAATGAGACTTGTGCCTGGTTAAATAAAGTTTCAATCATAGATAAATTAAATGCAAAGACGCTAATTCACCTCAATCAGGGGTTAGCTCAAGTTCAATTTTTGGCGTTTTTTGCGAGATCAACTCGCGCAAGAAAAGTTAGCGGTTTGCACGAGTTTGCAAGTAGAATACTCGGTATGCTTTTGGTGTGAACCTTCACCCCAACTTTAGTGAGTCGAAGTATAAGAGCATCGAGGAGTCATGAAGGAGGAGGAATGAAACGGCGTGAGGAGGAACTTGCATGTGAAGGCTGAGTTATTCACATTAATAACCAAAATGAGTTGGAAGCCCTCCGGGTGCTTCTAGAACCACCGCAATAAACAATCTCAAAAAACACTAAATTCTTCCTTTTGTGTTTGTGTTTGGGCCCCATTCTTAAGAAAACAGGAAATGGAGATCGAGTTATTTCAAATGAAAAGTTACTGGAAGTTAACCTCCCAGTTGTAATAGCCATAATGAAGAGGAATGTGAATAAACAAAAACGTTTGGAGCCTCCACAACTGAATCCAAAGACTGCATTTAAAAATCTGCGATGACGGTTTAAGAGTTCAAAGTTCAACTTCTTTACTTTTCTTTTTAAAAGACCCTCACCCAAACCCTTACCCTGACCCCCGGACCCTAATCCTAACCCTAACTCTAACCCCAACCCTATCCACCTTACCCTAACTCTAACCCCCTAACCCTAACCCTAACCCAAGTCACTCTCCCTGTCCAGTTCTCAGGCGTAGGGGACTCAGAAGTCTGGAATAACACCTGTGTTGTTGCTGTAGCTCGCGCCATTTTGCATATTTGATGTATTCACCAACCTGCACACCACCTATACCTGGTCAACCTGGTCAAGTTTCTTTGTTTAGGCACCGAACCGCAACTTACTTTTTCAGTTGGGCCCCAAGTGTCAAGGTGGGCCCAAGAAAGATATGAAGGGAGGGTGAGGGAGGGAGGGAGGGGGTGAGGGAGGGAGGGAGGAGGGAGGAAGAGAGAGAGAATAGAGGGAGGGAAGGGGCAGGGGTGGAGGGGGCTTCACACGGAAGGACCAGAAGGAGCAATTATTATTTTATGGAAGGAGCTGAATTTCCAGTCGTTATTATCGAGGGCATGTTCTATGGTTAGAGGCTTTTTACCAACCGACAAAGACATAACTGAAAGAGGGAGGGAGAGAGAGAGAGAGAGAGAGAGAGAGAGAGAGAGAGAGAGAGAGAGAGAGAGAGAGAGAGAGAGAGAGAGAGAGAGACTGAGACTGAGACTGAGACTGAGACAGAGACAGAGAGAGAGAAACAAAGAAAAAGACAAAAAAAACAAGTGCAAAAACTAAATAAAGCGACAAACAAGCACAGAGGGGGATTTTTTCCTGGGTATTTCAGTAATTTCTTCGGCACAGGAAGGGCTCTCTTATGATTTAATGGGGCCCGGTAAATGATTGCAGTAAGAGTTCTGTTTACGGGCCCCACATTTGGCCACGGAGCCACGCTGGAACCTTTCCACGGTGAGAACCTGGCCCGCTTGTAAACAACGCCGTTATTTACAAGCTAGCTACCTAGCGCCGCCAGACGCGGACGTGTCGAAAGACTGTCGGAGGGGGGGAAAGCCCGTGTTCATTTTTATTTCTCCATGTTTTCGGTGGAAGTGTCAAAAGGCGCAAGATCTAAGGGCCACACACCAGCCAGTACCAGGAGGGTTGGTGTGAAAGTGGCCTGCGGTTAAGGTTAGAGAACAGGGCTAGTTAACACACCGGGAACAGGAAATGAGTCAAGGGAGTTTTCTGGGGGAACTTAATGTGTGGTTCCCACAAGCGAAATCTAATTCTAAAAACCTTCAAGTATATAAAGAGACGATTCATCAACCCGCCACCTAACGACGGTATGAGCTCATGTGTGTGCAAAGCTTTCAGGTAACGGCGAAATACATCAAAAATACTTCTGAAAATGTCGGACTCTATAATATATTTAAATAGTTTGGGCGGGGGAAAGCACAACAACAAATCTTCTGTTGACTGGAGTTGTGTCCTCAGATCGCGGGAGAGTAGTAGGCTACTTTGTAAAACCAGCATAATATGCCACAAGGCTACGATAGTGTTAGCATTACGGCAAAGCCAAATAAAAACAGATGTTGTGCTAAAAGTCAACCCTAACACCAAATACTACTGATTATATGTAGCCTACCAGTCTTAAAACACAAACATTTCTTCTTTCACAAAATAAATCAAAAATGGCCGACGTGATCCTATAATTAATTGGACGGGAAGAAAACACAACAACCAAACTGCTGTTGACTGGAGTTGTCCTTTGGAAGACCAATGCTCCCATCGTGGGAGAGTAGTAAGCCACTTTGTAAAAACCAGCATAATCTATGACACAGCAACCACAGTTATCCCCGTCTGGAACCCAATCCCAGGCTCGGGAACGATTTGGGAATACCCGCAGACCCACGACGGGTAGTAAACGGACGGTGTGTCATGGGAGGGAGACGCGCTTGCTGACTGCTTGGGAAAAGGGAGGTGGTGGGAGACAGGGGGGGAGGAATAGTGTCCCCTCTGGTTGAGGTCCTGTTCTGGGTTTGGCCCCTAAAGCTCCACTTTGAGTCTTTCTGCCGACTCATGTCTTCCTCCCTCTCTTCTTCTACTTCTTCTTCATCATCGTCTTCGTCCACAGCCTCTGTTTTGAGGACAGGGTGTCTGAGTTCACAGAGAATCCCCCCCGTTCCCCGTCATGTTACTCCCGCTCTCTTCCCTCTCCAGGAATGTGCTTATTTTGCTTTGTTCCAAGACTCTTTTTTCAACCCTCTTCTTTTCTTCTCGGCCTTTCTTGTGTTTTTGTTTTTTATTTCCTTCTTATGGGTCTTTTCAGGCTGACTTGTGACAAAAGTCCCTTTGGCAGTAAACTGGGAAAAGTCTGTTGATTATGGAATAGATTTAGTCTATATCACAGGGTTGTGGATGTGTGTGTGTGTGTGTGTGTGTGTGTGTGTGTGTGTGTGTGTGTGTGTGTGTGTGTGTGTGTGTGTGTGTGTGTGTGTGTGTGTGTGTGGTTGTATGTGGTTGCTCGTTTGACCTTTATATGGTCCTGAGGTTAAGTGCAAAATAACATCACTATTAATTAAATAGCAATTACATAAGCTACTGTATACACAATACTTGGAGCTAAAGGTCCAGTGCTGATGATTGACTGACAGATTGTCACAGATACATTCCAAACTGGTAACCCGATTGGTCTCAGGTAAAAAAAAGGTGAAATCCCCAGAGGACTTGACGATAAATATTTAAAAGGTTTTTCGTCTTGTGTTACGCGTCAATGTCTAAATCGTAATTTAATCTGAACTGTTAA
This sequence comes from Gadus chalcogrammus, assembly GCF_026213295.1. Lineage (NCBI taxonomy): Eukaryota > Metazoa > Chordata > Actinopteri > Gadiformes > Gadidae > Gadus > Gadus chalcogrammus. The sequence goes on along the minus strand of NC_079415.1, from coordinate 32,824,386 downwards.
AAATAGTTCCTGTGTGTGTGTGTGTGTGTGTGTGTGTTTGTGTGTGCGTGTGTGTGTGCGTGTGTGTGTGCGCGCGTGTGTGTTTGCACATGACCTAATTTCCGCCACAGGCCAAAAAAACAAGCCAGGCAGCAAATTAACTTTTAACAGAAGAAAGATGTTTCCTGTTCGTATGTGTTTAGCTGCTTGTATGTTTTCGTGCAGATTACAGAAGGTTGCATTGGAAAAAAATAGTTGTTATCCAAAACATATTACAAATTTCGTTGTAATATAACACATCCACGAACCATAAATCAACTACATCCGAAAACCGCAAGGAGTTACGTTTTCGTACATTTTTTACGCCGTAAAATTTGCACTTTTTATCATTGCCATGACCGCGGATTACAAAAACAATGTTGCGGCAAAGAGCAAAAAGTGGGACCGAAACGTACGCTAATAAAAACAGTTTGAGCGGGTCAGAATGGTTCGGTCCAAAGCGGGGGAGGGCAGACGCTTGGGTCGCTCAGCGGTGTTGGTTTGGCACCGTGTGAGCCTTCGGGTTTCCGAAACACCAGGAGGTCTGTGGACCACTCTTTCCTGGTGTCTCTCTACCACTTTCTCCCTCTCTCTCTTTCTCTCTCTTTTCTGAGGCCCAATCTAACCGCGGTGACCAGGAGAGAGTGTGAAGAGGACCAGACACGAGAGGGAGAGAGAGAGAGAGAGAGAGAGAGAGAGAGAGAGAGAGAGAACCAACAGCGGGCTGTGAACTCAGGCCAAGGCCAAGCCAACAAGTCCTGCCAGATGTGTGAGTGTGTGTGTGTGTGTGTGTGCGTCAGTGTAAACCCCTGGCAGTGTGACCGTGTGGTGTGCTTGCACGTGTGTGCGCATGTGTATGAGTGAGTGTGTGCATGCCCGTGTGTGTCTGAGTGAGTGTGTGCGTCAGCTTGTGTGTATGAGGGTGTGTGTGCGTGCGCGTGCGTGCATGAGTGTGTGTGTGCATCAGCGTGTGTGTATGAGTGTGTGTGTGCGTGCACGTCCTGCAGGAATAGTGCTGCATCGACGCTCAGCTAAACAGCACTGGTTTCCATCCCAGCACTGGTTTCCATCCCAGTGCTGGGATGGAAACCAGCCAGAATAAGTTGACCAAAACGATGTTAAGGATCAAAGTGTTAAAACAGCAGAAACTGTGCATTACATTTTTGTATGTCTATAATGCCACACATGTACCAGATAATGCAGGTATAATCTATGATCATTACCATAGATTGGCATCTGGTGTTCATGCCCAATGGTCTCACATTTCTGAAGTTGAACGTATGACCTTCATGTCCCCTTTTATTCAATAAAAACACAAACACAACAAAAACACCAATACATATGTGATTAAACACAGAGCCTGCTTTTAACGCAATGCAGCCAATCAGAGCCGTGTGCCTGTGTTGTGATGTCACAGCGGACGATGAGGTCATTACACCTGCACTGGGTGAAAGGTTGAACACAAACAAAAACACCCCGAAAACACGCACACACACACACACGTCAACGCACACACACACACACACAAACACGTCAACGCACACAAACTCACACACACACACACACACACACACGTCAACGCACACAGACACACACACACACACAGACAGACACACACACACACACACACACACACACACACACACACACACACACACACACACACACACACACACACACACACACACACACACACACACACACACACACACACACACACACACACACACAAGGGTCAGGTGTTCTGGCTGTAATGACAAATTGTTACGAGTGTGTGCACAGCGGGTGGTGTGTATGGCTGTGCACGTGCGTCGATGTGCACGTTTGCTGTTAGTCTAGAGCAGGCCTCCTCTGGACCTCCAGACCAGAGATGTTGTTGCAGCTGTAGCCTCCACCTCCTCCTCCTCTTTCTCCTCCTCTAACCCTGACTCACACGTTCAGGTGCTCTCCCCCCCTCTCTCTCTCTCCCCCCCCCCTCCCCCTCTCTCTCTCTCTCTCTCTCTCTCCCTCTCTCTCTCTCCTCTCATGTTTCTTCTTCTGTCCTCCTGCCCTCTTGTTCTTTCCCATCATGTGTGTGTATGTGTGTGTCCCGTTATGCTCTGCCAACTGCTGCATTTATTTGTTCATCCCTCCTCCTCCTCCTCCTCCTCCTCCTTCCCTCCCCTCCTCCTCCTCCTCCTCCTCCCACCCCTCCCCTCCCCCTCCTCCTCCCCTCTCCTCCTCCTCGCCCCTCTCCCCCTCCTCATCCCCTCCTCCTCCCCTCTCCTCTCTCCCCCTCCTCCCCTCTCCCCCTCCTCATCCCCTCTCCTCCTCCTTTCCCCTCTCCCCCTCCTCCCCCCCCTCTCCTCCCTTCCTCCTCCTCCTCCTCCTCACATATTTTCAGCGGACTCTGAATTCCTAGAACCCAGCCCGGCCCAGCTCTGGCGTGGCAGGGGACACTGGGAGTCCCACTTTGACCAGTTGACCCAGTCACTCCCTCCCACTCCCCACCCATGCTCCAGTAGAGCTTGAGATTACATTGACAGAGGTCAGAGGTCGACGGCATGACAACAGCGAAGTGATGGGCTGGGCCCCGCGTTCGTCCTGTTTCACCTCAGCCGAATACGTTAGGTTTCAGGTGTGTGTGTGTGTGTGTGTGTGTGTTTGGTGCTGTTGAAGATCTGCGTATGTTTGTTCCGGGTGTGTGTGTGGTTGTATGTGTGTGTGTGTGTGTTGGTATCTGTGGATGTGGCTCTATGTCTGTATGTGCTTGTGTGCGTGTGTGCGCACGTGCGTGAGCGTGATTGTGGGTGGTCGTGTTAGCAAGTGCGTGTGCGTGTGTGTGTGTGTGTGTGTTTGTGAGTGTTTGTGTCTGTGCGTGTATGGGTGTGTGTGTGCGTGTGTGTGTGTGTGTGTTTGTGAGTGTTTGTGTCTGTGCGTGTATGGGTGTGTGTGTGCGTGTGTGTGCGTGTGTGTGTGTTTGTGTATGTGCGTGTATGGGTGTGTGTGTGCGT
>NC_079415.1:32816375-32818875 GCF_026213295.1 Gadus chalcogrammus | reverse complement strand
GAATAGAGATCTGATAAAGAAAATAACAGAGAAATAAAAGGAGATTTACAGGAGAATCCAAAAAAAGCACATAGTGATGAAGTAGGTGGTTCGGCGATGCGAGATGAGGTAAGATAAGATAAGAGGCATCCGCTGGCAAACCGCCGGAGAGCCCTTGAGCAAGCGAACGATTTTCGTCGGAAGGCTTCTCCAAGGACATCTCAGCAGATCGTTATCCGCTTGTCTCCCCTGATAAATCCTAAACTCGGACCTCAAACGTTTTTTTCGGTTCGTCTGGCTCCCTGTTCTTCATCATAATCCTCCTAGTGTCTTCTCCGCCATTCCCCCGGCCCCCAGAAGAACACCCGTTTGTCCTCAAGGTCCAGAATCGTCTCAAAGGCCCTGTTGGAGTGTGTGTGGACGGTGGCTGGTTGAAGCAGCCTTACCTGACCGAGTCCGAATGGACTCTGGGGCTGGGTGAGCCTGCACACCTGATGCTCGTTGAGAAATCACATTTAGGCCACGTTTATACGTAGCAGGGTATTTCTAGAAACAAATATCCCCCCCCCTCCGTCTCCAAAAATAACATTGTGCACACAACATCGTTTTCAAAATAGTTGTCGTTTACATCAAAACGCATAAATACGCCGTCGAGCGCCATTATAGCAATGCCAAACCTATGGGCGGCAGTGTAGGGAGAAGGATAAAGCCAGGCAAGCCAATCAGATTCCTCAGAATCAACAACAACGAATAACACGAGCGTCTTCCTGTAACAAACAAACTGTAAAACATAGGGCGCTCATATGACGTTAAGCATTTCCTGGCGCATAATGTGACGCTTCAGAACCTTAAACCCAGTTTCTCCCCGTTGATACGGCAACACATAACCGGCGTTTTCAGAAATCTCCACTTTGGCCAGAGTTTTTAGAAACGATTGTTTTCTGTGATAAAAACTGCGTTTTCGTGTAAATGAGAGGCCAAACCGCGTGGAAATATCTGCGTTTTCCCTTCGTGTAAACGGGGCCTTAGTGCATTTAGCAGACGCTTTTATCCAAAGTGACTCACAACGGTTCATACACACATTCACACACCGACGGCGGAGTCAACCACGCCAGGGGACAGCCGGCTCGTCAGTAGCACGTCAGGGTGGGGTGTCTCGCTCTGGGACACCTCGACGCTCGGCTAGGAGGTGCCGGGGATCGAACCAGCAACCATCTCGACTGCAAGTCAATCCGCTCTACCTCCTGAGCTAAGCCGAACCCCTCAGGATAAAGCAGCCGTATCACCGCAGACAGGCAGACAGGCAGGCAGACAGAAGGGCAGGCGGGCAGGCAAACAATAAACCGGGTTTTTAACCCCACCAAAGTGCGTCCTTTGTCTGGAGGAGCACGGTTAAAGTCACCTAGGTGGTGTGTAGCACGGACATCCACTACGGGCCGCTTCCCAGCGCACCCTTAAAGCGACGTCAGGGTCTAGGGCCTGAAGTCACCCGGTGTGACCCCTCTGTTTCCCCGGACGATGAAACCTGTTTATCGGTCTCCCTGAACCCAAACGCTCCCAGCCTGAGCAGACCGGGCTTAGGAAATGAACGCCACCTTTGTGATCCGTTTAGGCGCTATGGTTTGTCATGTGACTCCTCATTCCATCGCGCTGGTCATGTGATCTCTTTAGGTTCGTGTCATGTGACTTTTATGGATTTCTTCATTCTGTTCATAGCAGAGGACGAGAGAGTAACTTAAAAACAAACTGGAACTCTTCAGAGTGTGACTTCACCACAGGGAACACTTCCAGGGGTATCTTTGCACAAGGGGGGGGGGGGGGGTGTTGGAGGGGTTTACGCTGGTTGTTCTGGAGGATGGCTTTGTGTACTTTGGGGCTTTTCTCCTGAGACGGCCGTCTGGGAAAGGCCTTGTTCAACGGAGGGTCAGCAAACTCACTGCCGCGGGGTTCAAAGCCCATAGCTACCGGCGAAACACAAACACACACACCGGACATGTGCTGAATAGACGACCTGGGGTGGAGTGTGTGTGTGTGTGTGTGTGTGTGTGTGTGTGTGTGTGTGTGTGTGTCTTTGTGTGTGTATAATATACTACGGATGCGTACTTAGGAGTAATATTTAAGGAGTGTGTGAGTGAGTGAGTGTATATATCTGTGTGTGTATGTGTGTGTGTGTTTGGTGAGCTTGTATAAATGTGTTTGTGTGTGTATCTTTTTGTGTGTGTAGGTGAGTGAGTGTGTATCTATGTGAGTGAGTGAGTATATCAGTGCGTGTGTGTGTGTGTGTGTGTGTGTGTGTGTGTGTGTGTGTGTGTGTGTGTGTGTGTGTGTGTGTGTGTGTCCTTGTATGCATTGTAGAGTTATTAAAGCTGTAATACCCATTGCTAACAAAGATGTGACGGTCAAACGGTAAACGTTAGCCCGAAGAGGTCACGATAGTGCTCAGGGATTTAAACAGTGGCTTGAGGGCAGTGGATGTCGGACATGTTTCTCAACAGAACTTCTTAGCTGAAATACCACAAAA
>NC_079415.1:32793875-32808875 GCF_026213295.1 Gadus chalcogrammus | reverse complement strand
GATTCCCAGCGAGACCACCCATGGTGACAAATGTATGGGTATGAAAGCATTCTCCAAAGGGCATGTATTACATACATAAATATAAACATAAAAAATAAATAATAGTGATAGAGATCTGAGTTTGAGACTAGCCCAGTAAAAATAACAATGTATTTACAGGTGGTCCCCTGCCCGTACAGTGTTGCATTGGCTTCTAGTTTCACACGATGTGCAGGAATTACAGTATGTATACAACCTCTCAGGTATCCATGCATACAATTCCAGCCCAAAACCTATTTAGATTTATTATGATAAGATCGCTTCAACCCTTTGCCTTTGAATTTACCGACCGACTGACTTACTTTATGACTTACTGGCTGTCTGTCTGTGGGTCTGCCCACAAGCCACTGTTTAAATCCATGAGCATAATGGAGACCCCTTTGGGCTAACGTTTACGGCTAAGAACACACACACACACATTTACAGACGAGACAAAATGTCAGAAGACATGTCAGAAGTGAAGCAGTATACACACACACGCCTGAAGAAACACACATTCTAGACACAATCTACCTCGTGACCCCGTCGTGACCTCTGAGGTAAAGCGCTGTGATTACCGACATTACTGTCCATCAACCTCCGCCGTCACTCCGAGGGCCGCTGCTCTGTCAGTGCTGACAGCGAGACGCCCGCTCACACGCCGCCTTTCACCCCAGTAAGCTAGCTCTGTCTCCCTAGATACATGGCATTAATGAGCAGGAGGCAGGGAGGCCATCTTGGATCAACGACTACAACGTTGCTGCTCGATACCCTAACCCGGTCAACAAAGTGCTGCTCTCGGTATCGGGGGGGGGGTCTCTCATTGACGGTTTTATATCTACTGTTTTAACTGGACCCGAGGAACGACATACACACACACACACACACACACACACACACACACACTAACACACACGCACTGTTAAATCCGAAGGGACCCCCCCATGCATAAATGGCTCCTAAGAACTCCACCCCAGCTTACTTCCGCAGACGGTTCTCCATCAGGTTGTAATCACAGCCGCCGTCCCCCAAGCCTGCCAGTCCACCCAGATAAAAGAGGCCCAGCTACAGCCCTACCCTGCAACACTGGAGGCCTGCACACCCTGCAAACGACTCTGGTCGCTGCCTGGAGAGTGTGTGTGCGTTGTGGTCAACGGTTTCCAACGGTTTCAGTTACTCCCCTTGTTCCAGTGCCAGATTTTGTGCTTTCTAGACTAGAGCGAACCACAAACCGTTCTCAGACTGGGATGAGAAAAGGCAAGGGGACTAAACCACTAAGGGAAAACACCATCCCTACCACGGCTGTCCCCGACGCTACAATCACCGCCTACCATGACCATCACCACCGCCATCACGGTCACCCACAGCACCGCCACCACCAACCCCGCCATCTCCTTCACCGCCACATTTACATTTAGGTCATTGACACTTTTATCCAAAGCAACTTACAATAAGTACATTTGTCAGAAGAAAGAGAAACAACAATGTACCGCTGTCGGTACAGTGTGGATGTTCATAGAACCAAGTGCCAAGCACTAACAATAGGTTTACCCATCCCCTGTATGCAACAAAGCTATCCAGGATAAGACGCTACACAATGCCAAGTACTATTTTCTCAGGTCGTTTCACCGCCGCTCCATTCAGCACCACCACCGCCACCACTTTCACCTCTCACACTCCCTACATCACGGGCACCACAATAATCACCCCCAGCTCCGTCACCAGCCCCACAAACACCTCCGCACCAACAACACCCTCGCGAGGAATCGCTGACAAACGGAGGGGCGAGACGTCTCAGCTCGCAGCTGCACACACACAGAACCTCACCCACCGGCGGCTCTATTTCTATCATCAGGGAGCCAGACCGGGGCTGGGGTTGGTGGGGGAGTACCTGAAACAACAACCACCTGGTCGGAGAAAGAGTGGAGGTGTCGGTTGTGAGAGAGGAGCGACGAGAGACCGGAGATTAAGTCTTTATTTGACAGAGAGTCGAGAGAGTCGAAGACGCGACGAGGAGCGACGAGAGATGAACGGCGTAAGACCGAAGGAGATACGGTCTTGGGGAGACTGTGGAGAGACTTGTGGCTGGGCGAAGGAGCAAAGGAGGGCGGTTTATTGGGGGCGAGAGAGCGGTTGGTGACGCAACGTTAGCCTGAGTTGACCCCAGAAAGAAGTAAAAGAGATTTATGTGAAACTATCCATTATGTACCGTGTACCTCGCTTCTCTCAAACAAGATTTTTTTCGTCTTTTGTTTGTTTGCCTTTGGTCTCGAACCTTCTTGGTGGACTTAAGAGGGCCTTGCTCGGAAAACCACAGTCGACATATCTTACACATTTTCCCATGCTGTGCGTTCTATTTTTCTCCTACTGTTTACTTCGGACATAGCTCACATTCTATGTCGGTCAGGGATTTTCTTTTGGGTTTGTTGGTGCTGTGGTTAGTGGAACAACAGCAACGTTTGGCCGAGCTGAATCCTATGTAGGCGTCTACTCCATTTATGAGGTTTATAAACAGAAAAGACACTTATGGATAGGTTTAAACTTTTTCTATCACTCCCCCCAAAAAAGTTAATTGGGTACTTCAAGGGCAGAACCTTAACATACACGTATTTGGGCTCTACACAAAAATGATAATTTTCACGGCCGTCACTGTATGTGATCAATCATGAGGAAAAATAATTAAAAACTCATACCCTGCCTATACCCTTGAGGTGCTAGCGATCTCGCGGCGTGTTCATAAGCTATAACATATGAAGTGTAACACAGTGTTATGGATCTGCACCTTCACCTGCTACACACCTCCTGGTTGTGTTACTGATACACCAGAGCTGTCACGTCAAAGCAAGCAGTTGATAAATCACAGACGTACAAAAGTAAAAAAAACTGAGGCTTTGAGCTAGTTAGCTCACTTGTCTTTTCTAGCTGTCTCAGAGAGAGGGAAACAGAGCTGCAGGCTAATACAAAGCTAGCTTACATGTCTGTCCTAGCCATCACAGAGAGAAAAAAAGAGCTTAAGCTAATAGCTAGCCTGCCTACGAGTGTGTTGTAGCAGTCACTGAGAGAGAGAAACAGAGCTGCAGGCTAATACATAGCCAGCTTACCTTTCTGTTCTAGCCATCACAGAGAGAGAGAAATATAGCCTTGGGTAATAGCTAGCCAGCCAACATTTGTGTTGTAGCTGTCACACAGAAAACAAATAGCTTTTGACTGATACATGATTACAGTGTTTCCCACAGAAATTTTGGAGAGGGGATTCAACTGGACATGCGCGGTGGTTTGCCTACTAATAGTAAACTAACACTAACAAATAACTAATTCCTTGGTATTGATTATGGACTTTGTATTTGTTGAGTGGTGGTGCACTATTGTTGCAGCTCACGTTGCATTCAGATGAAATAATAAATGATGGAATTATCTTTAGCCGTTCTTGGCGTATATTTCTGCAGATATACATTCTACACAACAGATGGCCAATCTCCTTTTTTCAGTGTACGCCTATTTAAACACAATGGCGTGGCCTAAATGTCACCTTCTCAATCGTTTCATAGGCTATACATTTGTATAAACCCCCCGTTTACACAATGGGAAAACACATGTTTTCATACGTTTTGCCCTTTCATTTAGGCTACACGAAAACTGAGTTTTTATCATGGGAAACGATCATTTATAAAAACTCTGAAACTCAGTTTTTATGTTTGCGTGTGCACTAGGTCAAACGGAGTTCTATGTTCTCAAACAGTATGCATCTAAAAATGCATCACCTCTGTGAGCATCGTATGTTTACAGTTAGTTAACTTACTGATCATGGATGCTGTTAAGGTAGTGCTCATACGTTAATGCAAAATTCCGAATTTCGCGCTCTCTATTTTTTCAACAACTCAAGACCCTCTGCAACGTAAGCACACGCACGCTAAACTGATTGGCTTTCATCACGATTCGCCAGACTCTCATTTAAATAAAGTTCAAGGATTGTGACTATGACGAGACTATGGCGGGGCGCCATAGTCTCGTCAATGTGTGGGAAACACTGTAGCTAGCATACCTGTCTGTCCTAGCCATCACAGAGATAGAACAATATAGCTTTAGCTAATGGCTAGCCAGCCAACATGTGTCTTATAGCTGTCACAGAGAGAGATACAGAGCTGCAGGCTAACATATAGATAGCTTGCTCAAATGTCTGGTGTAGCATTAAACACAGAGAGAGGGAAACAGAGCAGTAGGCTTTCAGCTAGCTAGCTTACATGTCTAGCGTAGCTGTTAAAGAGACAAAAGCAAAATATCTCCAAGCTAGGGCTAGCAAAAAGGTCTGCTCCGGCTGTCAGAGAGGGGGAGGGGGAGCGGGGGGGTTTGTCTTTGACGTTTATTGATAGCCGCTGGGGGCTTTGAAGCGAGGGTCTGAAGGGCCCATATTGCTGTCAAGCAAAGAAAAGAGTCTGGGGAAGGGGAAGGTCAAGTGATAGCATACGCTAATCTGCCTTGCTTCGAGCCACTGTCTGGGCGAAGGAATGTCCTCCTCATCTGATGTCTTGTAACCTTAGCGGATGCGGTGTGTTAAGAGTTTTGTAAACATTGAAGTCTTTACTGGGGCAGTTTTATCCTTGTCATAGACTTTGTCTTTTGTCTGCCCGGTTGTCTCAACAATTTATCAACAGTTACCGGACCTTGACTTGTTAATGCAAATTCCAACAGCAATGCTGCTCAGTCTACAACTTATGCAAAATGAAAGGATAGGCCTTTGTTAATTAGTAACTGTAAATGAGACTTCCTGTGCAGCTGAAGGAACGCGTCGATGACGTCAACGTCCGCGCTGGTGAGCTTAGCGTTTTCGTTATATCAACTGAAAATACCGTCTGTTCTCGTTCCCACTAAAACAATGTCTGCCAGGGACCAGCGTCACACAGCTGGCTAGCGTGATGGTCACTTTTTCGCACGATCCAATCAACATCCCACAGGATCATATATCGCTGTGCTCCCAGGTTTGTTCCCGGGCCAAAAACATATAAATTAGTTTACGTTTGCTGAAGTGAAATGTATCCATAAAGTGTAATGCTGTTCTCCTGATGGTGTCCGACTATCTACTTATTTGACTTACATTTACATGCAGTATTTAAATTTAGTATTTGCATGGAAATAAAATTCCAAACAAACACCTCCGATGGGGAACAGAGCGAGAGAGAGAGAGAGAGAGAGAGAGAGAGAGAGAGAGAGAGAGAGAGGGGCTGAGGGGTGTATTGAGTGACGTGAGCAGTGAGATTAGGTGATTCCAGGTGAAACACCTCATTTCAGCTTCAGGTGGTTTGGCCCACGGACACCTCCAGACTGCAGAAGGTGCAGGCCGCCCCCCCCTCTCTCCCTTGCTCTAATTCTCTCTCTCTCTCTCTCTCTCTCTCTCTCTCTCTCTCTCTCTCTCTCTCTCTCTCTCTCTCTCTCTCTCTCTCTCTCTCTCTCTCTCTCTCTCTCTCTCTCTCTCTCTCTCTCTCTCTCTCTCTCTCTCTATTACAACATTGTTATCCAGCAGCTGAGACTGGTTAATCAGAGAGTGCGGCGCGCGCACACGCACACACACGCGCACACGCGCACGCGCACACACACTTCTCCTGGATCAATTGCCTCTGATACTTACTGGGTCCCCATGTGCTGTTTGGTGGCTGCCGTGGCAACGCACTTTACCGCCATTAGGGTTTGGGATGAAACCCGTGTGTCAACCACACATGCACACACACACACGCACAAACACACGCACACACTGACAAACACACACTCAAACTTACATGCTTACTCGGATACGCAGACACACACTCACACACCCACACACACCCACACACACACACACACACACACACACACACACACACACACACTCACACACACACAAATGAGTCACTGGAGGGCCACATCTATACGACCCCCTTCCCCCAGGGCTCGTGAAAGTGCAAACAAAAACAAAATAAAATCAAAGTACATTTTGCCGATGCCCAAACCGCCATTACCCAGGGTGCCTTGCTGCGTCTCTGACATCATCGGCTGACCAGGTTGTTTTCACAGCTGCTCTACCGCCCCCTGTGCCAACACAGCTCCCCGCCCCCCCCCCCCCTCCCCCTTTAAGTAGACCTCTCTTCTGCTGGAGTGCAAGAGGCTGTATGTGTGTGTGTGTGTGTGTGTGTGTGTGTGTGTGTGTGTGTGTGTGTGTGTGTGTGTGTGTGTGTGTGTGTGTGTGTGTGTGTGTGTGTGTGTGTGTGTGTGTGTGTGTGTGTGTGTGTGGGGGGGGACTTCTCAGAGTCAGACGGAGGTGTCTGAGTGTTTGTGCGTGTGGGTGACTTACTTCGACGGAGATTGAGGTGTGCGTATGTATGTATAAGCGTGTGTGTATCTGTGTGTGTATATGTACGTGTGGGCACGTGTGTGTGTTTGTGTGTGTTTGTATGTGAGTGTGCGTGTGTTTGTATATGGATGGGCGTGTGCGTGTGTGGCGATGACGGCCGTGGTGTTTATGTCTAGCGGGGGGGGGAAGGGGCTAACTTCTACCCTCTGAGTAAAAGGCAGCATGGGTTGGCACGGCAACAGGTGGATTGAACATGGCAGCCTCTTAATTCCCTCAATCCCAGCTAGAGTCTCAAAGGGCTTCACAGACCCCTGCGCCACACGAGAAATACAATACATAATATTGGGGGGGTCTGAATAAAAAAAAAAAAAAATCCTGAACAGAAACGGCCTAAAGAAAGCTGAAATATATGCACTATTAGTTTGATCTAACTTTGACTTGTTATTCTTATTCAAAGTGTTTTCTTTGACATTACTTTGACGTTATGAATAAATATTGCTGCACTCAAGCGCACCCCCCCCTCGTTGACAATCAAGTGCCACCCCAAATATAAGACTGGCCCGAGCTGGCCACCTCAGTAATAATGTCCTGGCTATGCCCCTGCTCCACATCCATAGGGAGAGCAACACAGAAGAGGGATCTCTTCTGTGTGTTGTTGTGAGGCATCAATGGGTGCTGAATGGGATGATGATAAACGCACCATGGCGGTGAACTAAATCTGAACCGTGAATCAGTCCGCAGACCCACTCACAACTTATTGAGTGTGTTTCGGTCCGTCTAGACACTGAATTCCGCCAATCACAACGAATGGTGTGTTTTGTTTTATCATGCTTTTATTTTTCACTCTTTTGTTTTTTCGAGCTTTTTGTTTTTCGGCCCCCGAGGCAAGGGCCCCCTGATAGAGCCTTAGGGCCCCCTGATCGCACAGTGATGGACGGAGGGGATCCCCCCGATATGTCGTCATAGGCCTGGGGGAAGGAACAGGAGGCAGGGGCCCCCTTGCAGGAGGAATACGGCCCAGTAAGGGTCACACTGCTGAGGCAGTGTGGTCTTTTAATAAAGGTCTTTTCATGGACATTTCTAAACGTAAATGTCTTGTTTAGGTGTAGTGGTGTAACGGTTGAACAGAGGTAGCCTTTTTATTAAAAGAAAAAAGAGTCAAGAATCCTCTGTAAAGTTCGGTTAGCTAGCTAGCTTAGCCTGTTAACTCGCTAGCTAGCTTAGCCTGTTAGCTCGCTAGCATGGAACACGACGCCCCCCCCCACCTCATCCAGGGGTCTTTCCGCACTATTGGGGTCCAGACACTAAGCCACACTCCAGGGGCCCACTCAGAGAAAACGTGCCTATTTCAGATGGTCCCCGGGAGGGGGGTGTGGCCCCTGACATCTCTGCCCCCCCCCTACGCCCTCCTGATACGTCGGGTGTCACGGTTACAGAAGCGCGTCCGAGTGTGACGACTATGAAGTCATCGGCCCGAGCGGTGAAGCGTGCGCAGTGTTGGCAGCTCAACTGGACATTCCCCCTCCTCTGGTAATGATGAGCTGGCCTGACCACGTCATGGCCGCCCCCCCCCCACAGCCAACCCCCCTCCAGCCACAATCACTTTCACTACCACCACCACCACCACCACCACCCCTACTACCATCGGCCTCTCCCACCCCCACCACCACTACCCCCCCATGACCACCACTGCCTCCCCCATCACCACCCTCCCCTCCACCACCCCCACCCCTGGCCTCAGCTCAAGGGCAGAGTTGACAGCGACGCGGTCGGGGGTATTGCCTGATGTCACGACGGATCGGGTCGATGGGGTTTGAGATGGAAAAAAAACAGACGGGATGAGACAAAACAAAAATCACTCCGTTTCGATTCCCTTTTTTCCCTCCCACCTCCTTCACCTCCTCCCTTTTCCAATGTCCATCACAAGGCCCTTGAGAGATCTGTCTCCAACCATCCGCTTCAACCCACCCCCCCAAAAAGTTTAAATAGTTAACAGCGCCCCCGAGTGGCGTCTTAAGGTACTACTCCTTTCCGAGTTTGTTTCTGCTGCGTTAGCCAACATGTGGCGACCATCTGGGCGGGCTACCATGACTCTGGCTCTGAAACGACACTCGGAGGAGCCATCCATCAGCACTGTATGCATATTTCATAGTGTAAACACGCCAGCCACCTAGGTTGAGGGGAACTAAGTAGGATTGTTTTCTGGTGTCCAGAAAGTGTACTTTTGAAATCTCAGCCGGACTGGTGAATTCGGACCTGCGTTGACAGAATTGTGCGCGGTCTAGCACAGAGTTGCTGGTCAAGTGGTCTCTTAGGCACACATGCTTAGACTGACAATCTCAGTGTCTGTAGATGTGTCTTTCTGTGCATGTAGATGTGTCTGTGGATGTGGATGTCAGTTCATCGGTGAGTGCACGTGTCAGTGCATGTGTCAATGGATGTGTATGTGTATTGTGCAAGTGTCAGTGCATGTTTCTGTGATTGTGCATGTAGATGTGTATGTGTATGTGTAGAGCGCCCCGGTGAACCGGTGGGCCTCCGCGTCCAAGGGAACTCACGAGAAGTCACAGGAAGTCCACCGAGTTCAGAGCGCTACAGAGATAACCTCCATCCCTCATTTCTCCCTCTTCCCCTCTCCCAGTATTGTAAAAACACCGTCAAGAGCGAGCATGCGAGCGAGAAAGAGAGAGAGCAAGTGCCAGGAGTTGTTTATGTTTCAGAACATTTCCCCTAAATTATTTCTTCACTTCCTTTGGCCAGATGTAATCTACTCCTCTACGTCTGCTCTCGCCGTTCCATCCGATGTGCACATTGTGCAGACATCGGGAATATTTACCTCTCGTACGCCCGTTCTAATCCGACAGAACGAATCAGAGGTCAGCCCTCTCTTCCAATTGGCCTCCGTTGCAAAAGGATGAACTTACCGACCACAACACTGCTGCGATTTACTTATACGCTGATCGGAGTGAACATAGAGTTCACCTAGACTCTGTTGTACGTCCTTGCACTTTAAAATAGTACTTATTCTTACTATTTTTGTTGTATACAGGAAATGGGTTAACCTAGTGACTCTAAGTGCTTGGCACTTGGTTCTATGAACACCTTTACTGGACCGACAGCGATATTGTTGTTTCTCTTTCTTCTGACAAATGTACTTATTGCAATTCGCTTTGGATAAAAGCGCTGCTGGATTCCCTAAATGTAAATAATGACTGTCTTCCACGGCCATCTTCAGACTGAGGAAGAGGAGGGAGGGAGTAGGAGGAGGGAGGAGAAGGAGGAAGGACACCAGGACGCCGTCAGGCCAACAAGCTCTGTCCTTGGTCCGTTAAACGCAAGAACTATACAAGATGTGGGTTTTGAGGAATTCTCCGAAATTTACGGCGCAGCCTTCAGGTTCTCCAGATGCAATAAAAAAGGGGATTTGAGTTAAGCTAAGCCCTGTAAAAATGGAAGGGGGAGGGGGTGTGGGGGTAAAGTTATATGGATAACCCAGGTGATTTATGAAGACTGTTTGATGGTTCGGTGTTACTCTCTCGTTTCTACCTGCGACCCTGACCCGTGTGTCACATGTCGGGGAACCCAACTCAGTGCTCCAATCAGCAACGAGAAGCTCAAAGAAGTTGGCTTTCCATGAGTTAACCCCACAGCTGTTAGGAGGAGTGTGTCAAAAAGACTCAACTCAAGGCCAGATTTCAACGGGGACTTAGGGTGAGAGAGGGAACGCGGCGATCAACTTCGTAGGGAGAAAAAATAAGGATGATTCTGGAGATGCAAAAGATAGTACAAACTATTTCAAAGGGCATTTAGCAGAAGCTTTAATTCAAACCAACTTATAATAAGTACATTTGTTAGAAGGAGGAGAAACAATATACCTATGTCCAGGGCCGCTGCTGGCCGTTTCGGTGCCCTACGCGAGCGGGGGGTGGGGGGGGGGGGGGGGGGGGGGGGGGGGAGAGGAGAGCCCCTTTTTCTATATTAGGTAAAAACATCTAATTTGCCGAAATTTAGTGATAGGTTATACAATTAAGAACAAACAACGCTGGGCCTCTTCATAACTCATTTACATATTTTTTAATTCATTAATGTTTTTTTGTTTTTTTTTCAAACCTTTATTTTTGGTGCCCCCCTAAGGTACTTGGTGCCCTACGCACTCTGCGTACTCTGCGAATAGGGAGCGGCGGGCCTGCCTATGTCTGTACAGTAAGGATGTTCATAGAAACAAGTGCCAAGCACTCACAATCACTAGGTTAACCCAATCCCTGTGCACAACAAAGATAGCTAGGATAGGAATGACTTGTGCAATGGCTCTCCTTTTTGACAGTTGGACTACAACACAATGCTGTCTCAAAAAGAAATGGTAGAACCGGGAAGTTTCACATTTCGAACTCAGTATTCCTATCCCAGAAGGTTTCTTTTTCATCATCGTCAACAACAAAACATCAACCCAGGTGATCCGCCTAAATACCACATAGAAGGCCTACCTAAAGAAAGTTTAGTCATGCATTTCTCTCCCGAATACCATTCAGTTAAGACACACTCAGGTTTTGCCTTCTGCGGTCTGGACACACTCAATAAACAGCGGTGGAGGAATTGTGTGTGAAGTCAGCGTTAGCACTTAGCGACTGGGGAGAACTCGCGGACAACACGGTGGAAACCCGAAGTGGGAATAGCGAAGTCCGCGGCCAGGATGTCCTCGTATGACATTGTGGCGTAATGGCGCAGGCATAGACAGACGCTGTCTTCTGAGGGTAGCGCAGCGATGAGGTCATCTCGTTAAACAGAATGTATTCGCCCCGATGCTCCCCAACTCATTAATCATTCTTATGAGCACCTTGAGGACTTCCCTGGCGACCGTGGGTCGAGGTCACCCCAGGGCGAAGCACTGACGTAGCGTAGCCCTCTGCAGGGCCACTGAGCTAACTCTGCTAGCGATGCAGTCCGGCAGTGAGACCTCCTTTCTCACTGCCGGACCGTTTATTATTGTCGAACCAGAGCTTAGATTATTTTTCAGTTTATTTATTCTCCCTTTGAAAGAACAACTTTGGAGCTGGACGCCAAAACCAGTTACAAAAGTGTTGAAAGTCCTTTTAAGCACGTAACACTCGAACACGGGGACAACAAACAACTCTGTGTAAACAGTTTGACGCTTCGGCCCGCAGAGAACAGCCTCGCACGCATCGTGTCCAATCTGAGTTTGAAATGAACCTCTGGACGCCAATATGTCTGTTGACAGAGGACTGTGTTGCGGTCCAACTGTCAAATAACAAATGGAGACTAAGTTTAGCTATTGTACAAGCAAGTGAAGCATCGGCTGCACTATCATTTGCACCTCGAGAATCGTCCTTATTTTTAAGGGTATCGCTGCTGGAACAGGATTTTTACACAAAACAGGGATGAGGAACTAAAGAGACAGGAGAAAGGGTCGGTTTGACAACTTCTGCACACTACACAGAATCCAAGCTCAGGAGTTGAACCAGGCCGGTTCGAAGAGATAGACGGAGGAGGAAAGAACGGCCGATAAAAGAGAGGTTTCGCAGAGACACACACGACGTGGCGCTCTCAAAGGACCAACGAGAGCGAGGAAGGAAGGAAGGGAGGGAGGAAGGAAGGAAGGAAGGAAGTGGAGGAGAAGAGGAAGAAAAGGACATGAATATAAGCAAAAGCCAGACAGAGGGAGATCAGATAGGAAGGTCCTCTTGGGAAACGCTGTGGTATCTGTTAGAGGGGCGGCGGTGCTCAGGACCGTGATGGAAGACAGCGTTGGAGGCAGGCAGGGCCAGAGACCTCCTTCTGTTGGCAAACAGTACAATAAAGAGCGAAGAACTCGCCGAGACCATCTCTCAAATGAATTGTCAACTGGCGTCTTCATCACTTAAAGGTTGTGAGGCGCTATTTGTGTTGAAAGAGCAAACAAATTGCGTTGAGTTTATTAGTTGTTGACTGCTCCTACTGAGGTGGGTGTGTTCGTTTTGTTTGTCCGTCTTGCTTTGGGGGGTTGGATTTTCACAACAAGAGTTTGTTTGAGATCCCCTCACAGAATGTTGAAATGAGATATGAATGAACAATGCAGCATTTGTCTCATTGTTGTCAATTCTTACTATCAGTAATTGTAAAAAGTGGTCCTTGTATGAGCTATAATATATAATGTAACTATGTGAGGGCCCACAACTTCTAGAGAACGGTACACACTTTCCTCTCCACCTTGCATGATTCAGTTGGAATGGAAAAAGCCAGTCTCCTGATCTAAAGTTCAAAGAATTAACAACCAAAACAACCAAAGATATTTGTCCTAAACTCTAAAAGACGTGACTTAAGTGTTTTTTTTCTCTATCTCCTTGGCTCCATCGCTCAGGGAGGACTTTTCCACCCTGAAAAACAAAACTATCCACCTGCTGAAGGCATGTCTCCCTTTTTCGTCTACTGACGTCACGCCTCAAACGACCTCCAGGAATCAGAGACTGAGGAATGTAAAAGAAACCAAAAAAAACAAAAGGCAGATGGGGCGAAATAACCACTTAATCTTTATTGGTTTATCTGCATCCGTAGACGTATGACGTTATTAATTTCAACATGTACATTCTTAGAAGTGATGCGGTTTGGTTGTGTATCAGAGCCGGGAACACTTTGGAAATCGCACACCATTGTATCTATCAGAGAGACGTGGGGATGATGCAGGAATCTACTGCCTGCAACCGATGATCCAATCTCACCGCGGTATAGATCGCCCCCTTGTGGTGATCACCAAAAACCAGGCACTACCAATTCAATTAAAACGGTCTTTATTGGCATGGCAAGCCAAAAATAATCTCAAAAAAGTACAATTACATACGAATATAACCTAAAACAAACGCATTGACGAAAAAACTACAATACAAACCAAAAAAATATGTTAACAATAAAAAAGTAACAGACTGTTGGTGTATTTGTAAGTATAGTTTGGGATATGTTGCCCCCTGCTGGAGGGAACTGAAACGGCATGACGGATTTTTCTGTGCTGAAATAAACGCTTCGCTGCCATTTTGAGCCACCAGGGGGCAGATCTGAAAGTAGGCCAGCCAAAACGTTTATCAAGAGGCCTTTCTTAACTTCAGCACGCTCTCTCTCCCTCTCCCTCTCCAAAATTTCCTTTTCGGTTCCTTCTCCATGTCGTTTAATTCACTTCAGCGAAGTCTTACACACAACAAACGTTCCACAAGCATGGCAAATATCAAAGTCACGTGGACTGCATGAAAGATAAAGGCAAGACGAAGCACAAACGTAATTTACTATGCAGGATAAGATTACATGCTACAAAAGCCTGAAGCTATAACTCAATACTAGTCATTGCTTTGATGCAGAAGGCCTCATGAATTGATTTACAAACCAGACATTACACACACTGTCCACACTACTAGCAGTATTAAGGGATTTCCTGTACGTATGAGTTAGCTGAAAACCTCTCTCTCCTTCCGTCTCCCCTTCTTGTCTCTCCATCCCGACCACTGGCTCTCTCCATCAATTCCTTCTTTTGATCTATTCCTCTATTGAGCATGGACAAATACATTGTAGATTTTTTCATATAAAATATAAAATAGATGCTCGCTCTCTCCCTCTCTCTCTCCCCCTCTCCCTCTCTCTCTCTCATAATGTATAGGCTGTCAATATATTCTATCCACCTGTATAGCACTGTGTGCTAGCCATCTGCATAGCAATGTATGATAGCCAAATGTATAGGAGGGTTTGACATGATTCAATTCAATTCAATTGTATTTGCATAGCCCTTAATCACCATTACGGTCTCAAAGGGCTTAACAGGGCAAATATTTATGACACGCACATTGCATGCTGCCATCTTGGGGCCGTTTCCCCTTTATAACAAAACTAATAACTGCTTGGTTCACATAATAAGAGGCTTCCTATACCAATGCATGATAGTTGCTCGTCACTGGACCTTTGCTGGTGTGTGAGTGTGCTGGAGCTGACACAAACCCACACACAGAACCGGGAAAGCTTACACACACACACACACACACACACACACACACACACACACACACACACACACACACACACACACACACACACACGCACATAAAACGGGAAGGCTTGGTGAGTGGACAGGGTGAGACGGTAATGACTATAGCAGAGCTGATTGGAAGGCCCCGCCCACAACAGGAAGAGCCAATGACTCCGCAAGCTCTCTAAATGGGAGAAACAGGTAAGGGTGCGAGTTCGTCAGAGTGTGTGTGAGAGAGAGAGAGAGAGAGAGAGAGAGAGAGAGAGAGAGAGAGAGAGAGAGAGAGAGAGAGAGAGAGAGAGAGAGAGAGAGAGCGAGCAGAGAGAGCGAGCAGAGAGAGAGAGAGAGAGAGAGAGAGAGAGAGAGAGAGAGAGCGAGCAGAGAGAGCGAGCAGAGAGAAGAGAGAGAGAGAGAGAGAGAGAGAGAGAGAGAGAGAGAGAGAGAGAGAGAGAGAGAGAGAGAGAGAGAGAGAGAGAGAGAGAGAGAGAGAGAGAGAGAGAGCAGAGAATGGGAGCGTTCAAACAGGTTTAAATTAAGGGGTCAAAGGCAATAAAGCAACAAACCCATCTTGACCTATACCTTTTGAACCCGCTAGCAGGCTGCTAGGCCTGCGCCAACAAAGAAAGGAGTCAATAACTCTGACTGTGATTGATTACATATG